>NC_135505.1:80170603-80348103 GCF_052857255.1 Amblyomma americanum | reverse complement strand
GGTCCTTACTCGTCGCAAAAAGG
This sequence comes from Amblyomma americanum, assembly GCF_052857255.1. Lineage (NCBI taxonomy): Eukaryota > Metazoa > Arthropoda > Arachnida > Ixodida > Ixodidae > Amblyomma > Amblyomma americanum. The sequence goes on along the minus strand of NC_135505.1, from coordinate 80,348,080 downwards.
CGTCCTCGACGTCTTCTTCCGGCGCCTTTTCGACAAGGGCCCCAGATAGGCAGTCCGCATTGGTGTGCTTGGGTTCGAATTTGTAAACGACGGCGATGTCGAATTGCTGGTCGACAGAGAACGGCTCGCATACTTGATTACTTTCCCCAGTTCATGGCTTTTCTAAACGAGGACAGTGCCGAGGCTCAAGCTGCCTGCGTCAGTATGAATTTCAGTCTCGGCGTTTTCATCAAACTACGCGAAGACCAGAGGGGACTGTAAACGACTCTGAAATTCCTTGAAGACTTGCGCTTGCGGCGCTTCCCATTTAATTGTCACGCCTGCATTCGTCATTTCGATGAGAGGTTCGACGATGCGCGAAAAATTCTTCACAAATCGTCGATAATACGCGCGAAGTCCGAGGAATCTGCGCATAGATTTCTTGTCGGCCGGCGGCGGAAACGGTGTGATAGAAGCTGTTTTCTGCGCGTCTTGGTGCACTTCATACTTTCTCATGATGCGGCCCAGAAACAGCGCCTCTTCATACAAATGGCATTTCTCAGCTTTCAAGGTTAGCCTAGACTACTTGATAGCTTCCAGCACTGTTCGGAACTTTTTTATGTGGTCATTAAAAAGTCTGAGCCACACACAAAGACGTGATCTAAGTATACTATACTTTACGCTCAAATCTACCCCTTCATACATGACTGTACTGCATCCGTTACCCTTTGAAAAGCCGATGGCGCGGAGCAGAGCCCAAATGGGATTACCTTCGACTCGAAGAGGCCATCCAGTGTGAAGAATGTGGTCTTCTCTCGGTCTCTTTTATTGACTTCTGTTTGCCAGTAGCCGCTGTTGAGGTACATCGAAGAGAGGTACTTGCATTGTAGATCCGGTCGAAGCTGTCGTCGATGCAGAGGAGGGGTTAGGCATTCTTTATCATTGTCTTGTTGAAGCGGCGGTAATTGACGCAGTTTACCGTACTTCTCTCTCAACAGAACAAGCGGTGCCGCCCTGGCGCTCATCAACGGTTGAATGACGTCGTCACTAAGCATTTCTTCCACTTGGTCTCGGATGGCTTGGCGTTATCGCGGTGACACACGGTTGAGCTTTGGCAAAGAGGTCTGGCGTGTTCATCGGGTTTAATGCGATGCTTGGCATTTGGCGTTTGCCGCACCTTCAGCGACGACGAAGAACACTCGCTGTAGCTTCGCAGCAAATGGCAGATTTGGTCTTGTCTGTTCCGGGGTAGGCCTGGGTTGATGTCTAAAGCGGGCGAGTTTTCCTGATTAGGCATATCTGCAGATCGGTCGCAGTGGGCGAGGACGTCTTGTAGGTGGCATAGTTCTTCTAATAAGGCAACTGCCGTGCCTCTGCTAAGGTGTCGGTATTCTTAGCAGAAGTTTCTTACTAAAATCGGGGACAGCTTTCTATGGCTATGCAATGGACGCAACGAGGTCAAGGCTCAAGCCTCACACAAGCGCGTTCTTATCACGGGCTCGTGAGGAAGAGAGATAGGCGCTTAAGCTGGCTGCGCGCGCTGGTAGCTTCCACTGCACAGCCACAGAAAGCTGTCCCCGAGTACAACATATTAGCTTGTTTATTTCTGAAAAGAGCGATGCCTAGCTCTAGTGATGCCCAGTCCCCTATCTAAGAGAAACTGCGTGTTTCCCTTCATAGCGCCCTCGATGTCCATGCGAATCCCGGCACCCACTGAAACGATGACGCCTGACCGGGGTGGGACGCTCACTTCATCGAGCGCATACTCGGAAGGCAACGTGACGCACAGGTGTAAACTTCAAGATAGGGCCTCTTCTGGCGAAAATTCGATGGCCTTGGATTGAAGCTTGATCATTGCTCGATGCTCAGTCAAAAAATCCATGCATAAGATCACGTCTCTGGAACATTGCTGCAGGACTATAAAGTTGGCAGGGTAGGTATGCCTGCTGGCCGTCACGCGAGCAGCACATTGTTCTGACGGTGAAACTAGGTGGCCTTTAGTGGTGTGTATTGTAGGGCGTCCCAAGCGTCCGTCCGTTTCCTCAGCTGCGCGACCAATTTCTCGCTCTTCCGTGTGTCAACCAGGCCACTAGATTTTCGGCCATAGATTAAGACTTCAAGGTCCGCTGTTCATGTTACTCTATTGCAGGTTGCCCTTAGAGTTCGATCGCTGCTTTGTCGAGTTTGTCGATCATGAAGCTGACGGTGATTTGAAGCGGGAAAGGCGGTTTCGCACATGCTTCTCTAGACGCAGGTAGTTGTCGATCTCTTGTGGGCGTTGACCGAAGTGTAGTCGTGGTGTGTCGACGGCAGAACCACGGAGGCTGATCCGCCGATACGGGCAGTGATGAGAAATGTTGCCCGCCTCCTCGCAATAGAAACGCGGCGGGCGATGGTCAGAAGTCTTCCAGGCGTAACATTTCCTGGGGCTTGATCGCAGCTCGTATACGTTGAACGTGCAGGAGCTAGGGTGCTGCGTTCTGAATCTTATCGGTGACGAGCGCTGCGTACCGCAGAGGCATAGGTCATGGCTTGAGTTTCCACTGCAGACGTCGATGAAGAGGAGCCAAGCTTATGCTGACTTCATCACGGATGATTTCCGCGAGCGTCGCTTCTTGAGGCTGGACGGGAGACGGTAGCAGCTGACGCAACCCTTCTTGGACAGTGTTCCGGATCACGTACCGCAGGCTGTTCCCAATTTCTGCTCTGTCCAATAGTCGTGCCGAGGCGATTTCGAGCGCTTGGGGGTAATGGCGGCCACGTGCGTCCAGGGTATTCTCAGTCATGGTCGTTTCATTGATTAATTCAGCGACGGTCTTAGGTGATTGCGGATAAGCGCATCGAAAATTTCCGCTTTAACATCTCGCATCAAAAGTTACACGTTCTCCTTTCATGTCAGGTTCGGTACGTCGCAAATGGTACTTCATTTCTTCTATATCAGCAGTGACTATGTTAATTGTCTGTTGGAAACGGGACTCACAAGATTACCTTCAAGGTGTGGGTTTGTCTCTACGAGGAAAAATCCGGCTTCGTCCCGTTTTAATGAGCAGGAAGACGTTATGCGTGGTTGAATATAGACCTTTATCCCTCTTGCATTCTTCAGTAAAGTCACATGCGCTTTTTGGGCGTCATTATTGACCTGCTTATGCGGTGGCGACGAGCTGTGGACTCGATTGTCTCGTCTCTATCGTCGCGTCTGAATGTGATCCGTAAAGTCGCAAGTTGGGAACGGGGAAACCACCCTTCCTCAGTGGTCAAACTTAACTAAGCACTGGTGATTAGCCGCATAATATACTAACTGCCTTTAATTTCCCGCTCGGTCTCACAGCTTGACCGTCCTCAAATTGTTGCACAGCAAGGGCCTAAGAAGCGCCCTTGGAGTTCCCGCAGGCGGCACCGAACAATGTAGTTCTTCATAAGTCACTACCGAAACCTTTTCGCCGTATCACTTCACAAAGCTTATGAATGCAACTTCGCTTCCTCGGAGGAACGGCAGCAGGGCTAGTCCTTCTGCAGCGGCTCCTAAAGACATATAACTCCTACTGGGCACTTAACACTCTTAGTTCCCTAGGCTTTGACTTTCGAGGACAAAGCAAGCGGTTAAAGCCACCCTTGTCATTTGCGAACCTCTACTGTACGGTCTCTGTTCCTAACATGCGCGCTGAGCGCATTTCTCCTTTCGCGGTAACACGTTCGCTCGTACTCGAACATTTAGAAACGGAATTTCCCTGCCATCTTCAAATTTTCGCTGATGGTTCTGTCTATAGGGTCAGAGGAACTAGCACAGCAGCTTTTAACATTCCTTCTTTGAATACTACCTGGTCTGTAAGCTTTAATGAAGTCGTGCCCTCCACAACGGCAGAAGGCTTTGCAATTCAGGTGGCTTTACGGAAGCTATAGTCGGATAAAACATAAGTCTGCAGTGAAGCTCCGCTCATATCTAGGATCGGCGCACAGAGTTCCTCACGACAAAAAAGCAGTTTGTTGTTAAAAACTTCTCTCGTTACCTAAACAACAAGCTAATCAAGAAAAAAGTTATAAGCTCTATAATTTTGATACCTGGCTTGTTTAATAAAGTCAAACATTAAACAGCTGACTTCGTTTACTTTTGTGACTGGCTAGCGGAGTAACACAGTACGCCACGGATCGTGGCCCAGCGCTAACAACTGCTGCTTTTTTAAGTTGTATCCTACTATAGGGTTTTGTCCGGCTCAACCTATTGTGTTCCGGACCGATTCAAAATCTACCCATCAAACGTTAAAAAGGGGGTTGACAACTGATGCTTTCTCTGTTAGCTCTATACGTCTATACGCATGGAGCGCAATCTGCATCGCAGAGGCGTTTCCATCCATTTCCAATAGGTGCCCTCACATATAGGTGTCACAGGCAACCAGGTAGTCGGCACTCTGGCCCATAAAGCTCTCGTAAGCTAATTCATAAAGAAATAAAAAAGTACCTCAAGATGCTAATACAGTCTTCAGAGAAACGGTGGTAAGCCATTTCAGTACCCCGTGGAGTTCACACAACCAGCCATGTGTGACCAAGAGACTAAACGGTCCCAGGCCACATTACTACACCGCATTCGTACGGGCTCTGCTCGTACTCCTGCGTGGATGTATAAAAAGTGTCTGGCAACGTCTCCTCTGTGGTCCACATGTGGAGTGTGCAGTGATAGAGAACACTGTCGTATGTGCTGTCTAGTGTACAACGCGGAAAGGCGTGTGTCGTTCGCTTCCCTCAAGAATACAGGAGCCCATCACAGTTCCCTTCAGGGCATTTTCTACCCGCGCGGAAACAGTCGTGTTGAAAGGAGGCTTCACGCCTTCTTTTAAAGTTTTTCCAGGACTCGGATTTGGACTCCAGATGGTGATAGCTGGAGTTGACTATCGAAGGTTATAAGTGATTGTATTTATACCTATGTAGATCTGTCAGATCTCAGGTATGTGCCTGATTTGTGGACTTCATTTAGCATTTAAGTCCCGCTACGGTGGAGCCATTGCCGGCAGAATCAGCAAAGCTAACCACACTAGTAGCTTGCAACAACCTCAGTTTCTCTCCTGGCGAGTCGTGGCTCCATGACGCATGCTACAAGCCTTCAGGCACAACTACCGAATCTGTTGAACAATTCACTGTCCATAGTTCATTGCTACCTTTGGTGACAGAAACCATGGCATGAGGAATAAAGATATTCTTCATGCAGGTCAAAGGGTTCGGCTGCACAGTCGCATCAAACACGCCCAGCATGGCATCGGGGAAGGAAACCGGTACGCATACAGCCGAAGAAAGAGGAACAGCGGTCTCACGGTTAACATAAAACACACTCTCTCCACTGCACGATTCTTCCACAAGACCAGGGGTGAAGCAGTTTACGACGCTGAGGTCACTGGTGTGAGAGTCGACGCTAGCGCCACATATCTGCAAAAAGTCGAGCCCAAGAATGACGTCGGGCGTCGATCGGGCGAGCACTGCTACTTGTGCTGAACACTGCGCCACTCTAGGAAACCTTAACAATGCGCGCTCTAATCGCAGGACAACGGTTCGCCATTCACACCATAAAACTGGTCACTTTTGTCCTAGCCAAAGAAAACTTTACGTCCGAGGAGACACTTAAACGCAGCACATAGAACAGAAACACTAGCTCTGGTATTCACTAAAGCCATCATAGGTGTACCATCCACTAAGACAGACACTTTGTTCCATAACATATCAACATGCAGGGGCATCTCTTCCGGAGGCCGACATCCAGCGACCTCACCCCCATAGACCGCGTCGACTAGTTTTCCGGCGGAGGCGAGGAGGAGCGGTGTCGGGGTGATGGCGATCGACGAGAGCGGTAGGCTGGAGGCGGTGTCACGCTTCTTCCGATGCCGACGAACGATTGCGTATTTGTGCATTTGTGCAGGCCATGGGTTTCCAGAATGAAGTGGATAGGATGGGCACTTAGAAGGAACAGGTTTGTAATCCGGCCACGGAGGATAGGTTGAGTAGCAGCAACGGGATTGTTGGCGGTATGCACAAAATCGTGAGACATGACCAAGCTGACTGCAGCGGTAACATACAAGAGAGGGACCAGGAGCAGGCTGCACCGGCAAGTAATCACCGTACCTAGTACTGGGCCGGAAGTTCTCGTCGTATGTTGAGGCGCATGGTGGTAAAAGCGGGGTCGTGGCTCCAGAGCGATGGCGGTATGTTGCCCGGACGCAGCCTTCAGGGTACCCGGTTCCACTCAAAGTCCGCTGCGTTAACTGCTGGTGGCGGAGGATGGCGCGTGGAATTCTCAGGAGGGAGCGCTGAGGAGTTCCAAGTGAATCCCAGTGACATAGTCAAATCTTCGCGAACGATCTGGCCGGTCGTGGATGCAAGACTACAGGACTATGTTGTGTCTACAGCTGCCACCGTCGCTGCTTCGGCCAAACGTCCGAATTTCGGTGTATGCGACGCATTTTCAATTCCTCTCAAACGTGCGGCAGTGCTAGATGACGTCGTACACGGACTAGTGACTTGCTTTACCGATAATGTAGATATCTTCGGCAAATCCTTTAAGCAAGTGCCGAACTTAGTCATCTTCTGTCATGCGAGGACAGACGACCTTCCATGTTTTCAAGATTTTCTCAATGTACTTCATACATGTCTCACCGGGAAGCTCAGCCCATTGTGCAAGCGCTTGTTCAGCCCGCTTCTTCGTCTGGACAGGGTCGCCGGAATAGTTCTTCAGCCTCTGTGCAAAAGAGTCCCGTGTCGTGAAAGAAGTATCGTGGTTGTCGTATCATGTTAGGGCAGCGTCGGTAAGAGAGAACACGACGTTGGCAAGCCTGGCGCAAGTGTCCCAAATTTTGTAGCGACTGACCAGTTGGTAGTGGGTAAGCCATTCATCCATGCCCTCGCTGGTTGAGCCCGCGAACGACCATGGCTCCCGGTAATGCTGCCACGAACAGCTGGGCACGGTCCTCGGAGCGTCGCCTTCCAGGACTATCATGGGCACAGAAGGCGGCAGACCAGCAAGGCCACGATTCCGGCGAAGTTGCGGCTGGGGATCCGTCTTCAGGGGACCTGTACCTCGTTCTTCTCCACTTCTGCGTAGTCGCAGGTTCGCCTCTTCATGGGTGTCATTTATATATAAATATATATATTACAGGACGTGCTACGTCTGCCGCTATGGACGGGGGTGGCGCTGCTGAACACTCTCAAGGTTCGCTTACAACCAATACATAAAAATACCCACGAGAGCAGCAAATTGCACAGCCGTCGCCTAGCTCAGTTGGTAGAGCACCGGACGCGATATTCGGAGGTCGTGGGTTCGGATCCCACAATCTCAGTATTATTATCCCACAGATAAGCACAACACATTAACAAAAAAATTAACATTCCCTTATGTACCCTGGTTTCGAGGACTGTTGGCTCCCTTCATATATATATATATATATATATATATATATATATATATATATATATATATATATATATATATATATATATATATATATATATATATATATATATATATATATGATCCATGGTTCATGGGGGTTTAACACCCCAAAGCGACTCGGGCTATGAGAGACGCCGTATAGTGAAGGCCTCCGGAAATTTCGACCACCTGGGGTTCTTTAACGTGCACTGACATATACAGGGTGTCCCAGGTAATTTTAGGCAAGGTTTAAAAATATGCCGCGGCACACGATGAAGACGCGACTAAATGCATGTTTCTGACTTATCTACGGAGCAACACACACTATTTTTGTATTGTGCTTAATTGCATAAATACTCGACATTAATTAACCAACTTCGCAAGCAATGAAGATAGGCTGAGAAGTCCAATGAGAAAGTTGAAGAGCTGTCCGCGAAACGTCCAACTGAACAGCTTCTAACGTTCCATCTATTACGTATCGGCTTTTTCTCTCTTTCTGCAGATTCCCGCTAAATACAAAAATACCACGTGATATGTCCACTAACGCGCTGCAATTGCAGCGCTCTCACACATTCCGCGTAGGAACGAGGAGATCATTTAGCCCGGTGTGCTGCTGCTTAAAAGATGACAGCGCTGCGGCACAGGCGCTGGCTGTGCGATTTACACGATCTCAAGCGATAAGCACCTGTGTCTGCTTGACGCTATAAAGCGCAAGGGAAGCATACCGCTGGAATATATCGCACAGCCAGCTGCTGCGTCGCTGCCCTGTCAATTTTTAAGTGGCAGCACACTGGGCTAAATTGTCTGTTCGTTTCTACAGGGAACTTTTGAGAGCACTGCAATTGCGGCGGGCATGCGGGCATGTCACGTGGTATTTTTTTTCTATATTTCACGGGCATCTGCAATGAGAGAAAAAAAGCCGAAATGTAGTAGATATAAAGATAGAAACTATTCAGTTGGACGTTTCGCGGACCGCTCTACGGCTTTCTCATTGGACTTTTCCGCCTATCTTCATTGCTTCCGAAGTTGGTTAATTAATTCTCGACTATTTATGCAATTAAGCAAAATGGAAAAAAAGTAGTGTGAGTTGCTTCATAGAATAGCAGAAACATGCATTTGGTCGCATCGTCATAGAGTGCCTGGCGTGTTTTCAAACCTTGCTTAAAGTTAGCTGGGACACACTGTGTATATATATATATATATATATATTGAAGAAAGCCAACAGTCACCGAAACCAAGGTGCACAGAGGACTGTTTCTTTTTTTTTATTTGTAGTGCCAATCAATTGGTTTAACAAAAATAACTTATTAAGCAGTAGAAAAAACAACAATGCCGCCGGTGGGATCCGAACCCACGACCTCCGAATATCGCTTTCGGTGCTCTTACCAACTCAGCTACGGCGACGGCTGTCCAATCTGCTGCTTCGGTGGGTGGTTATTTCTTGCGTGTAAGCTAACATTGAGAGGGTTCACCAGCGCCAACCTCGGAGGTCGTGGGTTCGGGTCCCAACGGCGGCATGGTTGTTTTTCTGGTGCTTTATAAGTTATTTTCTTTAAACCAATTGATTGGCACTACAAATTTAAAAAAAAAGAAACATTCCCCTGTGCACCTTGGTTGCGTTAACTGTTGGTTTCCTTGATATGTTTTGTCAAACGAGCCTCTCATTTCGTATGCCTTATTTGCTAATATCATCATCATCATCATCAGGGTTACTACACCCACTGCAGGGCAAAGGCCTCTCCCATGTCTCTCCAATTAACCCTGCCCTTTGCCAGCTGCACCCACCTTTTGCCTGCAAACTTCCTAATCTCATCCGCCCATGTAACATTCTGCCGCCCCCTGCTACGCTTACTTTCTCTTGGAATCCACTCCGTTACCCTTAAGAACCAGCGGTTATCTTGTCTTCGCATTACATGCCCTGCCCAAGCCCATTTCTTTCTCTTGATTTCGACTAGGATGTCATTAACCCGTGTTTGTTCCCTCACCCACTCTGCCCGATTCCAGTCTCTCAACGTTACACCTATCATTTTACTTTCCATGGCTCGCTGCGTTGCCCTTAACTTAAGCTGAACTCTTTTAGTTAGCCTCCACGTTTCTGCCCCGTAGGTGAGTACCGGTAAGATACAGCTGTTGTACACTTTCCTCTTGAGGGAAATTGGTAAACTGCCACTCATGATCTGCGAGAATTTGCCATATGCGCTCCACCTCATTCTTATCCTTCTAGTTATCTCCCTCTCATGATCCGGATCAGCTGTCACTACCTGCCCTAAGTAGACGTATTCCGTCACTATTTCTAGGCTCTCGCTGCCAATTGTGAACTGTTGTTCCCTTGCTAGGCTGTTGAACATTACCTTGGTTTTCTGCACGTTAATTTTCAGACCCATCGATCTGCTCTGCCTGTCTAACTCATTGATCATGATTTGCAGTTCACCTCCTGAGTGACTCAGCAAGGCAATGTCATCAGCAAATCGCAGATTATTTAGGTATTCTTCATTTATTCTTATTCCCAACTGTTCCCAATTCAGGCCTCGGAATACCTCCTGCAAACATGCGGTGAACAGCATTGGCAAGATCGTGTCTCCTCGCCTGACGCCCTTCCTTATTGGAATTTTATTGCTGACTTTATGGAGGACTATAGTAGCTGTGCAGTTGCTATATATATCTTCCAGTATTTTGACATAAGGCTCTTCGACCCCCTGATTACGCAATGCCTGTATGACTGCTGAGGTTTCCACTGAGCCGAATGCTTTCTCGTAATCAATGAAATCTATATATAGAGGTTGGTTATATTCTGCGCATTTCTCTATCACCTGATTGATAGTGTGAATATGATCTATTGTGGAATATCTTTTACGAAAGCCTGCCTGATCATTTGGTTGATTAAAGTCCAACGTTGCCCTGACTCTATTAGCGATTACGTTAGTAAATACTTTGTAGGCAACGGATAGTAAGCTGATCGCCCTGCAATTTTTCAAGTCCTTGGCGTCTCCCTTCTTATGAATTAAGATAATGTTTGCATTCTTCCAAGCTTCTGGTACAGTCGAGGTCATAAGGCATTGCGTATACAGGGTGGCTAGTTTTTCTAGCCCGTTGTCCCCTCCATCCTTCAACAGATCTGCTGTTACCTGATCCTCGCCAGCTGCTTTTCCCCTTTTCATTGCTTCTAAGGCTTTCTTTACTTCATCTTTCGTTACTGGCGGGATGACGCACTGCTGTGCACTGCTGTATTTCTCATTAATGCCCTGATTGCATTGGCTGCTGTACAGGTCTGTGTAGAACTCTTCGGCTACGTTAACTATCTTATCCATATTGCTAACGACATTGCCCTGCTTGTCTCTAAATGCATACATCTGGTTTTTACCTATGCCTAGTTTCCTCTTCACTGCTTTTAGGCTACCTCCGTTCTTTAGAGCATGCTTGATTCTCTCCATATTAAACTTCCTTATGTCGGTTACCTTGCGCTTATTTATTAACTTTGATAGCTCTGTTAGTTCTATTCTATCGGTAGGGTTAGACGCCCTCATGCTTTGGCGCTTCTTCATCAGATCTTTCGTCACCTGGGATAGCTTCCCGGTATCCTTTCGAACTGTCCTACCGCCTACTTCTAGTGCGCACTCCGTAATTATTGATGTCAGATTATCGTGCATTGAATGAACATCAAGATCATCTTCCTCAGTTAAAGCCGAGTATCTGTTTTGCAGCGCTATCCTAAACTCCTGTGCTTTCCCTCTTACGGCTAACTTGTTAATCATCTTCTTCTTCACCAGCTTCTTCCGTTCCCTCTTCAAGTCTAAGCTAATTCTATACCTTACCATTCTGTGGTCGCTACAACGCACCTTTCCGAGGACGACCACATCCTGAATGATGCCAGGTTTAGCGCATAGTATGAAGTCGATTCTGTTTTTAGTTTCACCATTGGGGCTCTTCACGGTCCACTTCCTGTTTTCTCGTTTGCGGAAGAAGGTATTAATGACCCGTAAATTATTTCTATCCGCGAATTCGACTAATAACTCTCCCCTGCTATTTCTAGAGCCTATCCCATAGTCACCTACCGCGTGGTCGTCAGCCTGCTTCTTGCCCACCTTCGCATTGAAGTCGCCCATCAGTACAGTGTACTGCGATTTTACTTTATTCATTGCCGATTCTACGTCCTCATAGAAACTTTCAACGGTCTTTCAACTACTTTCAGCTTGTACCTCCTATTCAGCCTAATTACTACAGCTGCTACCCTCTCGTTAATACTGTAGAGCTCTGCGTTGCCAGCTATATCCTTATTAATGAGGAATCCCACACCTAGTTCTCGCCTATCCTCTAATCCGCGATAGCACAGTATGTGTCCGTCCTTTAGTACTGTATGCGCCTCACCTGTCCTCCAAACTTCGCAAAGCCCTATCACATCCCATTTAATTCCCGCTAGTTCCTCGAACAGCACTGCTAGGCTAGCCCCACTAGATAAAGTTCTAACGTTAAACGTTGCCAGGTTCAGATTCCAATGGCGGCCTGTCCGGAGCCAGAGATTCTTAGCCCCCTCCGCTGCGTCACAGGTCTGACCGCCGCCATGGTCAATTGCTCCGCAGCCGCTGGGGACTGAGGGCCGAGGGTTAATTGGTTTGATCATAGAAGGTTGTGGCCAAGTACTACACTAGGGTGGCCAAATCCTGCTCTGGTGAGAGAGTGCGTTGTCGGTTCTGGTCACCGAGATCAGGCCGCACTCCAGGCCTGGTTATACAATTCCATCGACACGCGGATTTTTTTTTCTTGAAGCCCGGTGGAGAATTGCGCGGCACCAGGATTTGAGCCCCGGTCCTCTTGCACGCGAGGCGGACGTTCTACCTCTACGCCATCGCTGCTTTCCTAATATATATATATATATATATATATATATATATATATATATATGTGTGTGTGTGTGTGTGTGTGTGTGTGTGTGTGTGTGTGTGTGTGTGTGTGTGTGTGTGTGTGTGTGTGTGTGTGTCCTCATGTCCCTTCCCTTGCTTACAATGTGCATAATGCATGCATACATACATACATACATACATACATACATACATACATACATACATACATACATACATCATCATCAGCCTGACTACACCCACTGCGAACTTCCTAATCTCATCCTCCCACCAAACCTTCTGCCGCCCCCTGCTACGCTTCCATTCTCTTGGAATCTACTCCGTTACCTTTAAGGACCAGCGGTTATCTTGCTTTCGCAGTACATGCCCAGCGCAAGCCATTTCTTCCTATTGATTTCTTCTAGGATGTCATTAACACGCGTTTGTTCCCTCACCCACTCTGCCCGCTACCGGTGTCTTAACGTTACACCTATCATTTTTCTTTCCATGGCTCGCTGTGTTGTGATGAACCCTTTTACTTAGCCTAAACGTTTCTGCCCCGTAGGTGAGTACCGGCACATACATACATACATACATACATACATACATACATACATACATACATACATACATACATACATACATACATACATACATACATACATACATACATACATACATACATACATACATACATACATACATACATACATACATACATACATACATACATACATACATACATACATACATACATACATACATCATCATCAGCCTGACTACACCCACTGCGAACTTCCTAATCTCATCCTCCAACCAAACCTTCTGCCGCCCCCTGCTACGCTTCCATTCTCTTGGAATCTACTCCGTTACCTTTAAGGACCAGCGGTTATCTTGCTTTCGCAGTACATGCCCAGCGCAAGCCATTTCTTCCTATTGATTTCTTCTAGGATGTCATTAACACGCGTTTGTTCCCTCACCCACTCTGCCCGCTACCGGTGTCTTAACGTTACACCTATCATTTTTCTTTCCATGGCTCGCTGTGTTGTGATGAACCCTTTTACTTAGCCTAAACGTTTCTGCCCCGTAGGTGAGTACCGGTACATACATACATACATACATACATACATACATACATACATACATACATACATACATACATACATACATACGTACGTACGTACGTACGTACATACATACATACATACATACATACATACATACATACATACATACATACATACATACATACATACATACATACATACATACATACATACATACATACATACATACATACATACATACATACATACATACATACATACATCACGGGTTCGATCCCGGCCGCGGCGGTCGAATTTCGATGGAGGCGAAATTCTAAAGGCCCGTGTGTTGTGCGATGTCAGTGCACGTTAAAGAACCCCAGCTGGTAGAAATTTCCGGAGCCCTCCACTACGGCGTCTCTCATAGCCTGCGTTGCTTTGGGACGTTAAACCCCCATAAACGAACCCAAACGTACATACATACATACATACATACATACATACATACATACATACATACATACATACATACATACATACATACATACATACATACATACATACATACATACATACATCGCGGGTTCGACGCGGGTTCGATCCCGGCCGCGGCGGTCGAATTTCGATGGAGGCGAAATTCTAAAGGCCCGTGTGTTGTGCGATGTCAGTGCACGTTAAAGAACCCCAGCTGGTCGAAATTTCCGGAGCCCTCCACTACGGCTTCTCTCATAGCCTGCGTTGCTTTGGGACGTTAAACCCCCATAAACGAACCCAAACTTACATACATACATACATACATACATACATACATACATACATACATACATACATACATACATACATACATACATACATACATACATACATACATACATACATCGCGGGTTCGACGCGGGTTCGATCCCGGCCGCGGCGGTCGAATTTCGATGGAGGCGAAATTCTAAAGGCCCGTGTGTTGTGCGATGTCAGTGCACGTTAAAGAACCCCAGCTGGTAGAAATTTCCGGAGCCCTCCACTACGGCGTCTCTCATAGCCTGCGTTGCTTTGGGACGTTAAACCCCCCATAAACGAACCCAAACTTACATACATACATACATACATACATACATACATACATACATACATACATACATACATACATACGTACATACATACATACATACATACATACATACATACATACATACATACATACATACATACTTACATACATACATACATACATACATACATACATACATACATACATACATACATACATACATCGCGGGTTCGATCCCGGCCGCGGCGGTCGAATTTCGATGGAGGCGAAATTCTAAAGGCCCGTGTGTTGTGCGATGTCAGTGCACGTTAAAGAACCCCAGCTGGTAGAAATTTCCGGAGCCCTCCACTACGGCGTCTCTCATAGCCTGCGTTGCTTTGGGACGTTAAACCCCCATAACCGAACCCAAACATACATACATACATACATACATACATACATACATACATACATACATACATACATACATACATACATACATACATACATACATACATACATACATACATACATACATACATACATACATACATACATACATACATACATACATACATACATACATACATACATACATACATACATACATACATACATACATACATACATACATACATACATACATACATACATACATACATACACCACTCGACATACTTTGCAACGCTATAACAATGTGTACTCTCGGGTCAAACATAAGTGAAACTGTACAGGTTGTTTAATAAAGTGAATCACGCAGCAGGATTCCAGTGACTCTGTTCCAGAAGCACAAACCTTCAACCTACCGTATGCATTGAATTTCTCTCCAATGAATTTGGGTGGTATACAGTTAGTGCCTGTTGTGTTTCACTGCGAAGTTGTGGAAACTTTAACGCAAAGTGTACTCCAAAATCTATAGAGGCTACACACAATTTGCTAACCCATTCAGCTTCCTGAAACATTGGTTTTGCCACTTCGGTAATGGACTTTTTTTTTAGAAAATTTTTTGAGTTTTCTTGTCTGCGTTGTTCGTTTCAAAACATCTGTAGCTACTCTGTGATTCCAAATTTTCATGCTATTTCCGGTGGTAGTTATTACATTTGAAGCGTACAAGATCAATTCATTTGAATATCAAAAATTTATGCGTCATTGACAATGTATGAAATATCGCTGCACTAAGTTTTGTACTTTTCTCTCTTACCCCAGAAATTCATGCATCGAAATCTCTGGCGCGATATTTCTTTATAATGTTTCTCAGAAAAGGCAGTTTGCACGTCTGACAGTATCCAGAAAAACGCTCAAATGATTGATCATTTAAGATTCCGGAACTACCGACGTCTGCGTCATGAGAGGTCACAGCTTGCGACATCATCATTCATGTCGCTAGGCCGACTTCGCTCTGAAGCAGATTTAGCGACGAGACCTTTAAAAGCTGTAAACAACAATAAAAGGTCAGCCGCTGCTGAGTCATATTTCAAACATGAGCTAATCGTACACACATCTCCGCTAAGAAATTTATGTTGTGGTTCTGAATCCAATCCGGAAAACCATCTGCAACGATAAAACGTATCGTTTAAAGAAAGTTTCCATGCTTGAATGCATCTTGTAACCGCGCGAACGACAATGGACGCAGAAGGAAAGGGACAAGACTGAGCCCGGAACTTTAAATGAGTTTTACTTCAGACACGTCACATACAAATACACATTCGCCGTAATTGTCATAATCGCCGTAATATTTGTAATCCTCCTTTTTCGTAGAACCAGCAGTTGTCTTGCTAGCGGTGATGCTACCTGCAGCTTTAGCAAAAGCTGTAGTACGAAGGAAAAAACTACTGAAATAACTTTACATGCCACAGTTCACGCCTACGGTCATTGGGTTATGTGTCAAGGATCGTTTCCTGGCAGAATAAGGTCACAAATCACTCCAAGAATATGCATGAACTTAATTCGTGGTCACTAGCTTTCTCCTGGCGATAGTGATTTCCGGGCAACGTTCATACTCAATAATCTTGAACACTATAATAAACGCTTTGCTGCTTCCCCCTGTTCTCCATTCACGCTAGAAAAAAAAAACTGGCAAAATACCGGAGCGTGATATTGCACTCCATATATGACCAAACTTCACGATTAAACAAATTTCTTTAATTTCCACATTTTCTTATCATTATGGATGAAATGGGTTGGTTTACAGGTTCAGTGAGATATAGGTTTGGGAGCAACACAGTATGGTACCACGCGAATGTTCCTCACGTCTTTATCATCTCTCCGTTCAAAACACGCCGCACGATGTGACAAGTTTCTCGAGTGCTGGTCATGCTCGTCCTTGAGCAAGTCATGGTGACGGACCATGGTTCAGCTTCAGGCGAGCCACGTGGGAGAAGTGCGTCGGCCATGTGCACCATCGTAATTTTGGCGATTACATAGCTGAGGTCGGTCAACCAGGTCAGGACGCCGAAAGCCCCCAAATACGCGTACAAAATTTTGCGCTGCGAGCCTCGCTTAAGCAAGGGCGTCGAAAGCCAAACCATCTAACTTGCATCGTAGCTGGACGCATTGTAGTTGCTCCTCGTACCGATCTTTGTAGTGAACATGAGAGCTCAACCTGCGCACGCGGACAAGCCGACTAGTTTCTTGAGTGCGACTTAACATGTGGGCGTGTGTGTGTGTGTGTGTGTGTGTGTGTGTGTGTGTGTGTGTGTGTGTGTGTGTGTGTGTGTGTGTGTGTGTGTGTGTGTGTGTGTGTGTGTGGGCGTGTGTGTGTGTGTGTGTGGGCGTGTGTGTGTGTGTGTGTGTGTGTGTGTGTGTGTGTGTGTGTGTGTGTGTGTGTGTGTGTGTGTGTGTGTGTGTGTGTGTGTGTGTGTGTGTGTGTGTGTGTGTGTGTGTGTGTGTGTGTGTGTGTGTGTGTGTGTGTGTGTGTGTGTGTGTGTGTGTGTGTGTGTTATGCCTTTTTCCCCTTCTCTCTTCCTCCTCTTTAGTCCCCTAATTCCTCTTCACCAGTGCAGGGTAGCCAACCGGAACCCCTCTGTGGTTAACATCCCTGCCTTTCCCTCCTCATCTTTCTCTAACATGTGGGCGATTCAAGTGTATTTCTCAGGCGATAAAAGGAGATGCGTGTCTGAAAAGCGAAGAGCATCCTGGCGTACAGCTAATAGAAGTAGAATACCTATAAACTTCATCCTTCGCACTATCACATCTGTAGGTCATGAAGGGCAACTCGGCGTCCCAGTTCTTGCGGTCCGATGCACCACAAGGTGCCGTTTGGGCGCTTACTGAGTCTGTTCGTGAACAGTACGGCGTTGAATGGCGCTAGCCTGAGTTACCCAGACGAAGTACTTTTTTCAACACTTCGGCCGCAAACTTCTGGCCGCGACCAGTACATATAAGGCGCAGACGGCCGTGTCGAAGAATGATGGAACTGAGCATAAAGAACCAGTCGTCACCTGCTCTGGTGGACACGACCGCTGCAGTTCGTACGTATCTCGTCAGATAATCAACGCACAAGATAACCAAGTGGGGGCAATCCGAAGACCTTGTAAATGGTCCCAGGAGAAAGAATACGGCTTTTTCAAAAGGTGACGGTGGTGGTTGAGCATTAAGACTCTATGAAACCTATAGTATAAGAGCGGAGCGGGGCTTCAAACGTTGACACTGGCCAAAGGTCGCGATATATCGTTTTCTATCATTATAGATGTGTGGCCAGTAGAAGCCCTGGCGGACTATGTGCATGTACGCTAGAAGTCAAGGTGGCTCCATGCAATGCCATCGTGCATGGATGGAAAAATATCAGTGAATAGGCCTTCTTGGACAACCATAAGCAGGCAACTACAATCGATCGAGTGAAAGCGAATCGGGCTCGCTGAACAAGTCTGATGCAGTATCGATGTTTTGGAACCGGGCGCGGGTTCTTTTCTCACTTAGTCGGACAAGGAATCAGCGTCACTTATGTACCCAGCACATGACGCTACAAGCGTGCGTAAGTGGCCGGCATTGTCCCTTCTGTCTGGTTCACAGTAGCTGACGTCGACTGAGTGATTAGTGATTCCAGCGGCAGCCGGGATTAGACACACTTTTCCTTGTCTGCAATAATGGCGTAGTTCCAGCCACTTTTCCATCTTCCTGAGCACTCTCGGCCATGGCGTTCGTCGTATGAATCCTATTTCTTGCGTCTGATTTGTTGTTCTTGAGTCCTTTTGAAACCGTCTTGTTTCGCCAACGTATAGTTGATGACAATCGGCGCATGCAATCTTGTAAACGACTCCTGGAACGCTTTAATCGGCAGCCTGTCTTGTACGTTCAGGCGCTGGTTCCAGCGCTTGCTGGATGGTATGCAGGCAATGCGCATATCGTATTTCGAAAATGCGCTTGATTGTGACTTCCTGATTCTGGACGTAAAAGATGGCTGCACGTACAAGCCTTTACGTGCTGGGTACATAAGTAACGACGGTTTTTTTTTCTGACTCACTGAACAAGGAATACGTAAGCTGTTCTGAAACGTCGATACATCATTAGCCTTGTTAAATGACCGTGATTCACTTTATTCCATATATGCAGCTAGATCAACTTTCGTCCAACCTTTGATTCCATCGACCGTGTTGTATTTCTTCAAAAGCAGTGCATCTTTAACTGCGATCAGCTTCAACATAGAATCTAAAAATGAATTCAGCCTTTCGACCACTGCAACACCCCCACGTCTTGCGTTCTGTTGGGTTTTGTCGCATATAGCAACTAAGGTAACCATGCGCCAAACAAAAGGGTGAACATGTGTCTTAGTCAGGAGGGAACTCAGTTATTCTGTTTAGTACAAACTGGTTTAAAAGCTTTAATTTTAAGAACGAAACAATACAGCAAAGTTCTGTGAGTTAATTTCTGTCCTAAAGCTAAGTTGGGGTTGAATGAGATCTGTTTGGTGTGAGCCTGTTTGGTATAAAATGCTTTACGCTTAGCTTCTCGAGTTGTGCACATAAGAGTAATTTGTGGTTTATTGTGAGCTGACGTCCATATCTTTCACACTTCGATTTGTCTTGTTGCGCGAGAATTTAGCTGCGTGCCAGACGCGTGCGTCCGATGAGAAAGCATAAAAGTACATCGATAAAGCGTTTTTTTTTGTTGATCATCTCTTCTGTTTTTGATCATTGATTTAACTATGCGCAATTTCTTGTTCAGCTCGTTGTCCCATAAAGCCTACCATTTTTCTCTAAGTATGCTTTGTACAAACTTCATGCAACGTTATCTGGCAAATTTATTTTTTTTCATTTCGGCATTTGGAGCGTGTGAAAATTATCCATGCACAAGTTCTTGCGTTTCCGCCAATTACCACGTGGCTCGGGACCCAGCAGATCATAATTATTTGACACTGTGTTTTAGCTTGTCATTGGAAGAATCATTACATCTCATTTTATGGATCGAACTGCATTTACGGTGTGTAGTGCTAGGACTACACTTACCGAGGGAGCCAGTGCAGATGTTTTCGATGATTTCATTTGTGATAATTTTTGCTTCTGCAACTAGTAATGGCATCACATTATGCTGTAAAGCCTGAAGCGCACTGCGGCAGCCAGACAATCCTCTCTGTGCTTTGGTGCATTACTGCACTCCCAACTTCTTGCGCTGTTTTAGAACTACCGTTGTAAAACTCTAAAATTGTGGTATTTTTCATTGAGTACGAAAAAAAACTAGCAGTATATAATCCTTGGGGTTTGCTTGTTGTGAATTCATGTTAACATAAAGTCGCATATAGCAGGAAAAGTGTGCCAAAGTGGCAGTGGGTGCCCAGCGTGCCTAGTGTTCCTTATCCTTAGCATTTGCCTTCAAAGCGAAGGATGGTTAATTATTCTGGAGCCTTGATGCCCATCATATCTACCTTCATCACAGCCGCCGCACGGCGTGGCGACTTAAAATCTTCAGTTCACTTCAACGTCCAGAATCACCTTTTTTTTTTCAGAAACCCTTTTTTTAACAAATATTTCTGCACGGCCGTACAATGTAGGATACTCGGTAGATGCACTACGTATTACGCGTACTGAAACTACTGAAATTTGTCATCAATCCTAATGCCACATTTCTCATCCGGCGTGGTAGTCTATAATGACAATGCGCAAATCTTTGCTTTTCTTGTGGAATCACAGTATAGTCAATCCGGCTGAATCGGCTGAATTCTTTCAGAGAAGTCTCGCTACTCTATCTGAACGTACACAATACACAAAGCGGAACGCACAGAACGCAACGCTCGCACAGGAAAGGTTTTGAGTCCCTGAACCTGTGCCTGTTTGCTTAAGCATTAACACAATAAACATTTTAAAGCTAGCGAGCTATTAAGCGGTGTCCTGCGGGTCTGACGCATGGAGAATATATGTCATCATGATAGTTCATAAAAACCACAATTTGCGCGTGTCACACTCTAGAAGATCAAGCTTGAATGAGTGATCATTTTATTATGAAACTACCCAGGTCTGCATCGCAAAAGGTCACAGCTTGTGACATTACTGTCCTTGTCGTTATGCCGACTTCATTATAAGGCACATTTAGCAAGTAGATTTTTAATAGCTTGGCGCACCCAAAAGAGATCAGCAGCTTCCGAAGCATATTTCAAACAATGTGCTAATCACGGACAGAGGTGCCCTAAATAAGTCGCGCTGTGATTCAGGATCAAATCAATAAAAAGTTGCTCACCGATGCAGCTTATGATTTTAGGTAAGTGCCGAGATGGAAGGAAAAGGAAAAAAAACGTTTATTATGTAAAAAGAGACCGGATCGGATTGTGGGTGTGGTCCTCATTCCATGACTTCAGAAGCTTCCGCAGACGCCGAGGTGGAAGAAGAAAATGTGAAAAAACTACCTGAAACAAAAACTGTAGCGCGAAGAAAAATAGCTACCGAAAAGAAAATGAATCATGCAATCAGGTGTCGCCTACAGTGATTGGATGATGTGTCTTTTTAAATACATTTGCGCACGTTAAGGCTTCAAGGAAAGAAGAAAGAAGCGTCTATGCATGGACCGTCAACACATGACGAGCTTAACCCTCATGAAACAAAATAAAAGACCTTGAGAAAAGGCAAACAGACCTTTGTGTTACCGCAGAAAAACTTTAGGTGGACACGTTCTCATTAATTACGTATGACAATGCAGTAGCATTGTTTTGCTTCCACCAAAGAGCTTTCGATACCGGGCGATCCGCACCCATCGCACTTGTATTTGTTGGTCGACAGTTCGACACCCGTTTGACAGCTGACTCAGGTTACGGCTAGTGAATATGAGCTATATCCCACGAAGATTCGAAAGCATCCGCCTCGTACTTGTGCACCATGCGGAGAGTCAAACTTTGACTCGAAACAACATCACCGCGCAAGGAAGTGTGTCGTTCGAGGGGTACATATACATAGAAAGCTATGCCCTGTAATGCCTGACTGGCAACCGCTGCGGTCGTTGTAAGGGCTGTCTCACGACATTTAAATGCATTTTATTACAATGCTATTATAATTCTATCGTACTCCCTTGTAGTTGATGCAGTTTTAAGGACCAGTACTGGCTACTACTTGCCGCCGCGGTGGCAGAGTGGTTACGGCACTCGGCTGCTGGCCCAAAAGCCGCGGGTTCGATCCCGGTCGCGGCGGTCGAATTTCGATGGAGGCGAAATTCTAGAGGCCCGTGCACTGTGCGATGTCAGTGTACGTAAAAGAACACCAGGTGGTCGAAATTTCCGGAGCCCTTCACTACGGCGCCTCTCATAGCCTGAGTCGCTTTTTGGGACGTTAAACCCCGATAAACTAACTATATTTACTCATTTACACCAAATGCTCATCACTACGTATGGCTACAGTCATAAAATAAGATAAAATGGTTACTGATAAAGGCTGCGTTCAGCATGAAATGAAAAAAGAAACAGAGTAATCAATCGGGTGTATCTCGTGCGTAGTAGTAGTAGTAGAAGTAATAGTAGTAGTACTAGCAGTAGTAGTATCAGCAGCAGCAGCAGCTGTAGTAGTAGTAGTAGTAGTAGTACTAGTAGTAGTAGCAGCAGTGCAATTTACTTAGGACAAAGATTTACAAAATTTGTCCTTGGTGAGTGGCTAAAGGCGGTTTCCCGCCTGACGAGGCCATCCCACCCATAACAACAACGGTAACTACTTACAGGATTAGATTGAGAACAGCACTTGTAATACAATACATACATGCTTGCAATACATACATGCTTGCAATACAATACAACCAAGTTATGACAGCGTAATTGTAGGTACAATAAATAACATATCTGCCACACAACACAAAAGCACTATAAGATAGAAAATAAAGGAGAAATGCCTGTGTATGGACACCATAGACCAAATAAGTCAGTCAGATGAAAAGTAAATGGAAACATATCTGTTCAATGCATTTTACCAATTCAGGGTATCGCATGTCTTTGTACGAAATAAAATAAGATACAAATGGCATAAGAAAGTTCCACCTATACCTCCATAGGTACATATATGTTTCAATGCTTTCTTTATTTTCCTTTGTGAAGTATTTGCTGAAGGTATTTCACAAATGGCAGGATATTGATTCAGTAGGCTTGGTATTTGTGTGCATAACCTGTGATCGCCATGGTTGGTACGTGATCTGGGCATTTGTATTGCATATAGCCTAAGTTCATAAGGAGTAGATTTCTGCGGTATTTAACTTCAAATATTGACCGGTCTGACATATACTGAAGCATTATTTCTAGCTTTGGATGGAACCGAGTTTGGATGGAACCGTTGAAAATGTTATTCCGGAATTTTAAATTGAGATATGCCTGCAAATATGTATTGTCGACTGATGATATATTTCAGGAGTCTAAGATAATTATGTGCAGCTCAGCAGCATGGCGACAGCATCGGAAACCACAATTTTCGATTTCAGAACCCCAGCAATTGCAATGTAATGTAATAAATATTTATGCCACCGTTCCGTATCCTCCAGCAACGTCCCAAAAAGAGCCACATGCATAAGTTGACTTTTTTTCTTATTAGTATTCCCTTCAGCGCCAAGATTGGTCAGCAGCTGCATGTCATAATCGGCGCTTCCTTCAACATGAAACGCTCGAACAATAAAATGCAGAAAAAAATATATTCTTACTTCAAATATTTCGTGTCATTTTCTGGCTCATTCATTTCTGATGACGCATTTCTGTTACCTTCTTTCATTTTGCTAGGCAAGATGAACAATGTGGCAAGACATCCCTAGCAGTTAACCTAAGCGGGTGCCTCCCGTTATGAAACTGCTTCGGTTTTGGCCACCATTAAAATTAATTTCAAATTAAAAGTCCAAATACGGTTCGCTTCTCCTCAGTTATGTATAAAAGCCAGAACACCCTCAGCAGTTGATAGAACTTCGTCTCTTTTCGAATCGACGTTCCTGCTCTGAGAAGGAAGGCGCAACCGATCGAGATGAGGGCGACGGTGGTTTGCTTCCTCCTTGTCACGGTCTTCGTGATCATGTCCGAGTAGGTGAAAAGTATTGATGTTTAGCTTTGTTCGCGTGACAAGAACTAGCATAATGTCATGAAATCCTGTTAGGATTATAGGTGCGATTTTATTACGCACACACACATAGCTTAGAAGCTTCCGGGCCGAAGGGGGCAATTTGTAGCATTCATACCAGTGTTAAAAGCCAGAGGGTTGTTAAAGGCTAGGGTAAAGATTCCCAGCTCGACAAGAACTTGAATGTCCTATTGTAAAGCTGGAAAGGAAACCCTGCGGCTTGAAGACTTTTTAATGAAGGTTGTACTACTTTGTACCTAAAGAAAGAAAAATAATATTAACTGTGTACGAATACGCAAATTCGGGCTCTGTTGTATAGTCCTGGAGCAAAAATTACCAGCAGATATATGATTTTTAACTCTTCATATGGCAGACAAAAAAGGCATCTCATCGTTTGAATAAATAAAGCCTCTATATAAACGTAATTCCATGTTCCTCGACTCTAGCCTATGTTCAGACAGAGCTCTTAATCACTATGCGCAAAAATCAGTTGAGTACTCGAATGGGCTGTGTTGAAAACGGATCCAAAATTCCGCGATGTCCGGTGTTTTGTTGTAGCTTGGAAACCAGCTTAGAAAGAAACTCGTACTGAATTTTTGCATTCCCCAAATTCAATTATTGCTGAGACTTTCTTACGAAGTACCTGCATGAAGTCATAATGAGCGCTGCCTTTTTGTGGCGTTGTTCCTTATTCCATTCTGTGACAATTTCAGAGCTCTTCCCGCTAGTTACGGCGCATCCGGGAGTTGCAGCGGCAGCGTAAATATCACCTTTCTTTTTCTGTTTCGACACTAATGCACAACCCAGAATAGAAGCATCTGTTATTCCAGCACTTATTTCCGCACTTGTGTTCACTTCCATTTCAGATATTTCTTCTATAATCATCTAGGATTTCTCTTCGCTAAAGAGCCTCCCATTATTAACGTCCTTGCCTTCATATTGCCTTATATATAACCCAAACATGCATGCAGTGTATATTCTGTAGTGTAGTATGCCTGACAGTTGAGCCAAACATTTCGAGTACAGGTAATGTAACGCCAGGGGTTTAAGATTCCCTTTGCAGCATCGCCTGTCTCGTTCCCTGCAGTGGTATGCGAAACATTTTGCACACAAATGCACAAAAACAGCGAACTGGTACGAAACGTTTTCAACCAAGAATTCGTGATGTTAGCAAACGTTTTTGAACATGAAGTCACTATCCCATTAAACTTTTATAGCCAATGTCGAAAGAATTTCAAACCATTTTAATGGTTATAGGCATGGGCTAGAGGATACGGATAATACATAGATATGACTGTGGAACACAGCACGACATTCCGCGTGCTGAAAATTAGTCTTAAGTTAGCTGACACATCGCGCCATAGCAAAAAGTAGCGAACAGCTCGGTTTAATTGTGACATTACCAGGTTTCCATGCTTCCACCATGCCATGTGTACCGAAGGTCCCACTTTGAACTTCGCGTGAAAATTTCTTTTTAGAAAAAATGGACTTCGCATTAAGTAATGAATTCCCGTGATTTTAACATTATTTCCCTATTGCGGAAATCCGGTAATGACCTATGAGAATATTTTTGAGTTTCATGCCCAAATGCTCAACTGCTATTGGAAATAGCACGCCGAAAAGAACAAAGAGTCCTCGTATAGAGAAATATTGGTGCTCTTGTGTACACTAAACCATATTAAACTTGGTAAACGAGGATACTATGACTGAAAATGCCGGGCTTGAAACATTACCTTTCTGCTCTCTACCGCAACACAAAAATTGCTTTCTTGGTAGCTGAGTACCTAAAAGAGGGAGAAGAAACTCAACTTGTTTTAACGTCCACTGCACAGCTGCCACTCAAAGTATCAAAATTTTGGCTATCTCCTCAGTAATGTCTCTACATTAACTAGTGGTTCCAGATGTTTAGTCTCCGTCTTGTTGAAACCAAAATATGTCCCTCATTCTCCAGCTACTGAACTCTAGTGCTGCCGTAGCGCGCCTTTGCCGTAAAAATGCTTGAGATGGCCATAAAAAAACATACTTTTTCACGTAATATGACGCACCCATGGCAATGCCGGGTGGTGTAGCCAACACCTGTCGCTGTCACTTCTTTACTCCAAAGTAGTCTGTATAAGAGCGTATTCGTGGCTTCAAATGAGCCGTCCGATAGATATTTTAAGTTAAGTTAAAAGAATTACTTCCTTTTTAAATTTCACGAGCCACTTGCAAGCATAATCACACAAGCCACTTGCAAGTATAATCTGCTGAATTCATCAACTGTACCCGCCCGTTTCCGCCGAGCTTGCTAGAAGTTCCCAAAATGGCGCATTCCTCGAGACAGCAAGCACACACGAAGTTTATTGCAAGAAACAGCCAAAGCCTTTTAAGAGTTCAATTGTGCGCCTATATAAGTGTGTGGTGTCTCATCTGGTTATGTCCGTCGTACAAACGGTGTATGGTTTGATATACTCTTGGCCAGATTTTGTGCTCTAGAGCCATTGTCAAGCGAAAGGTTGATGTGGAGGAGGAGCGCGCCGGAGAGATGGTAATAAAGTTTCCTGGTGCCGCGCTTGAGGTGAGCGGACTGCGGTGAAAGAGGCGAGGCAGTGCGACCACTGCGTGCGTCAGCGCTTTGCTTTGTGTACCAACGAATATGCACGCAGGCCTCTATGTTATACCCACCGATTTAAATGGTAGCCGCGAAAGAGCTTCCATAGGCGCGTCTAAATACGTTAGCGTGCACTGCACGCTCTGAGCGATGTAGATGTGACAGACGACAGCCGCCAAACCTTGGATGTAAGGAACTGTTTTACGCAACCTAGAGAGCACCCCGCGCAGCGCGTTAGAGGTGTTTGTGCCATGCTTTGGCGGAATTTAACATATTAATCGCACATAACAGAAACGTTGCGAAATTTTGACTTTTCGATTTTGTGCATATAAATATTTTTCGCAAGAACAAAATTGCCTATTCTGCACAATATTGGAGTAATCCTCGCTGCATTCCGATCACTTCTTGCAGTGTTGGGGAAAAAGCATCGGTGATTCATGCGGAAGAAAGTGCACCTGCCAACAGGACCCACGGGACGCCTCCAGACGTGACAAAATGGCGCGTATCCTGTTATGCACCAGCCGTTCTTCCCCACACACACCTTCTAGGGGTCCCAGGCTGCGTACACAGTAAGCGTATACGACACGCACCCGATGGTTCCTTGTTGTTACGCTTCAGTTCAATAAAACCGGGTCAAACAACAGTGTGTCTCTCTTTGCTTTATTTGAATTTTGCACAAACTAGAATAGTTTTACCACTTGAGAGACGCAAACTGAACAATATAACAAATCCGGATAATCGTGTTCCATATAATACAAATGCATCTACAAGCTCCTGGCAGATTTGACCGCGTACCCACGGCTATTAAATATATTTCTAATATTGCCGGTTGGTTCCCTGTTGCAAGGTTCGATGTGTTGCCAATTTTCTTTTGCGTATTTTATTGTGCGACTGCCCGCGAGTTGAGCTGAAACCGAGACCATAAGTTTCGCTTTACGGCGATGCGCTGCATTTCTTGTAACATGTTTAGTTATCGAAGCGAACATCGTAGGAGCTGGGCCACCGGATGGGCCGCTGAACGTGACAACGTTGTAAGATGCTCTTTAGTCGGCAGCTCGCATTCTGCCCGCTTGGAATTCCGAAAGATCGAGTTCCTGCCGCTTGAGTTTGTTGATGGCTCCCCGTGTGATACACGAACTTACGCAAACAGAAGGTAAACTAAACGAAGGGGAGTGAGCAGCCCTGACATTGCAGTTTAGTGTGGGCAAGCACCACGAGAGTGAATATTGATCAAATAATAGTTCGAAAAGGTACTACCTTTCCGTAAACTTTTGAGACGGATTTATTTGCTTCTCTAGAAATTTTCTTCTCTAGAAATCCCACTCGGCAACCAATGTCTGCTGCTGCCTTGTTAACGGCTCCAGGGCCCAGTCAAGTAGCTGCCTCCAACTTTTAGCCCTAGAGACCTTCCAGTTCTCACGTAAATAAAGAGCTAAATTGAATTGAATTGACATCGCCTTTGGTAAGCAGGAAAGCTCGCAACTTTTATCACAATGATTTCAGGGGGAGCGCTAGTTCATGTCTATTAGTTTGATGTGCGGAAAGGGTGAGAGGTACTTTGCTATCCAGGAATTTAATTGACATCGCCTTTAACGAGTAGGAAAGCTCACTTTTCATCACAATGATTTCAGGGGGAGCGCTGGTTTGTTTCATTTAGTTTGATGTGCGGAAGGGGTGAGAGGTACTTTGATATCCATGCGCCGCAACATCACTTTTCGGGGGTCGTTTTTTGTGGAGCTCTGTGAGCAGAAGCCTCGCTCGAGTAGGCACGGAGCTCGAGCAGGACAATTTTTTTTCCCAAACGTTCAAAAAAAATAATTTTAAGAAGCTACGTGAATTCTGTAGCAAATTCAACATGAATTTGTGCAAGGCCGATCCATCGAAACAGCTTCACTGGAACAAATAGATAATTCTTGAAGCAGTAGAAAATAAAGAGGTATGCATAGGAATTTTCATAGATTTTTCCAAGTGCTTCGTTCGCCTAAATCATCAAAAACTACGGCAGAAACTTGAACTTTATGGCTTACGTGGCGAAGCACTCATTCTCCTAGAATCTTGTCTGCAACAACGTTCCCAATGCGTAGAAATACGAAAACAGTTATCTTCCTTTCAGCACATCAGGACTTGGGTTCCACAGGGAAGAATTTTAGGGCCACTACTCTTCACCCCTTAGATTAATTACATCGTCAAAATAAGTAGTAAGGCACTATATGTGATATATGAAGACGATACCAGTATCTCTTTTAAGGGCAGTACTATCGAATCCCCAGTCCCAATCATTAAAAACGTAGAGACATCAAATTTTTGGGTTGTCGTTCATTATTCCGATAGGCACGTAGTGATGCTGATAGCGTAGTACATGGTTTAAGAAGCGCAAACAAGCATTATATAATTTATTGTCGTACTAGTTCCAGCGAGCCTTTCGGGTTCGATCCATGGTTTCCTGTATTTTGCGTGACGTCTTAAGTTGGCAGCCACAACAGTGGCCTTGAGAAATCGGTGCAGATAATTGTGACGACAACGGGTAGGTGCGTCGTCTGCTTGAAAAGCACATGCTACTCGTAAACAAAGAAAGACGGACCGAGTGCCGCCAGCCGCATGGCACTATGTCGCCGAGTACGTACGACTTAGTACTCAAAGAAGGATTGAAATTTTATTTTGGGTCAGAAGCGGAAGATATGAAAACGGTGCGGAAGAAGATGCTGCCGTTCCAAGCAAGGACAATTTTATTGTCGACATGCTGGCCAACGATTCCGAAGCGGCAGGCGCACGATGTCTGAGGCAGTTCAGAGTTAGCCAGCAGCCGCAGAGCGCAATGGAATCTCTAACTGTTAAGCGATGTGGTTAAGGTACCACTTTGCTGCTGGTTATTTTCGTTGTTTGCAACATTAGGGCGTCCCAGCAGTTGTGTCGGATGTTTTTTTTTTCATTATATATCAACTGTCATCGTTGTAGCATCGTTAAACACGCAAACAGCCAGGCTCATAGCCTGTATATTCTCACTTGTGTGCGATCTTAACTGTTTGCGGAGCGGAGGTGTGTATACCTTTGTCACTCTAGCAGACACAACGCCGTTATTCGCAGACACCATGCTGCTTCTCCCTAAATCGACTGTACATACTCGCGCATATAGCGTCCCGGCCATTTGCTGTTCGCTTCGTTGCAGTTCCAAAATTTTGCTGCTCCAGCACACATCATGCTGCTCGTACATTTCTGGGCTCTTTCGAACGTACCGGTTCTTCATATGTTCTCACACCTATCGCCGCATGTGATCTTATACAAAAAGATGCGTTCAGTGCGTATGTCGGAAAAGCGGTTTTATGAAATCGTCTTCGGCTGTGGGCGCGAGGGAGCAAAAGAGGCTTTGAATAGCATTTTGAAAGACACTATGGGAAGAATGCAGAACCATGCGTACGTTTATAATAGGTTTTTAGGCCGCTGCCGCGGCATTGACACCGAGCTGGTGTCGGTGTGCTTCAAAAAATCTTGCATGTGCATGTCCGCGTGCGAGAAAACGCGGAATGCGTGACAGGCAACCCAATCTTTGCAAATGGAGAGAGAGAGAGAGAGACTTTAATGAAACTACTGTTCGCACACTTTTCGGTGTTGGAGGACAGATCAGCCCATGTCGACGCACTGAAAATTCACCGAACGTTGCTTGTGGTGCCATTCAACAAATGCATCACTATGCTGTGCCATGCATCCGAACACCTTACGTGCACTGCAAAACTGTCATGCTTGCATTTGTACGTCCTACATTTAGCCCAATGGTTCCCAGTTACGCGTAGAAGCTATATCTTGGCTGCACTTTTGCTGGGAAAGAATACTACAGGTCAAATGAACGCTGCACCATTTCAATTGGGTTATCAAATTTCAGCCAGGTTCCTCCAGCCAGCAAAGCTAAAAGCAGTGAAAGTATAGTGTCTAACTCAACCTCGCCACAAGCTCTCTTTCTCTGTTTATGTGGTTATGGCATCAATTGCACCCAATGTGCCCCCTTCGTAGCTGCTACTAACCATCATTTTTGAAAAACTGATGTGAGAGTAGATTCAGTGTCGTGTCAAACTAGCAAGGTTCCTCTGTAGAACGGCGAACTGAGCGAGTTGGTAATTACTTCAAGAACAAAAACAGCGCAGCAACAGGGACAGAAATGAGACTAGACAGGCGCTGAACAGCAAGTGAAGGTTTATTGAAAAGGAAGATACAAAATATACTCTCTTTACAACCAAAACACGCATGAGCTAGTTGCACAAACAACACTGATAAGCTGTGAACTTCAGTCATAGTGATCGAGATACAATAGTTCACAGACATGAACGAGGACGGGTGGGGGGCTTACGCATGTGTCGCAGGTATTGTGGATATGAAATGCTTTCCGGATTTCTCTAGTTAGTTTATCTTTGTGATTGTACAAGACCTTACTATCGTTAAAAAATGGAGTATACATGGTTCTTCAGTAAGCTTTGAACTGTTGCGATTACATTTTTTGTAGTGCGAAGCTAGGTTTGAAAAAGGGGCCCCTTTCAAAACAGTGCTGTGTTCACGCAGGCGAGTATTCAGGCATCTCGCTGTCTGGCCTATATAGCTCTTCCCGCACGTGAAGAGAACACTATACACCACACCCTTGACACATGCGACGAACTTCAGGTCGTGATTTACTTCGCAGACCTTTTTGTTTTTCCTCTTTTTGGTCTTGTTTTTCTTCTCTTGTTCTCAGAGAAGAAAAATCAGTTCTCCCAGCGTTTAAAGCAGGTAGGCCGCAGATGTGGGGTGCACGCACTTTTTTTTTGCATTAAGCTGGCCAAATTTGCGCCATGTTTGATAGGAAAACCAGAAAAGAAAAACAACAAGATAAAAAAGAGAAAAACAAAAATTTTCTTGCGCTTTGCCGTTTCCCATAGTAATTAAATAAACTGATAAGTAAAGGCATATCTGTGGAAAAGAGCAGGCTGCGTGAAATTCGTGACGCTCTGATACGGGGTCTTTAATGCTTTCTTTTATATCTGCGCTGGGATACACGCGATTGTTTTCATCTTTTTCCTTAGCTAAAGTTTTATATACACACTTTCTCTCAAAATATGAAAAAAAGTAAATATTCTTGTCAGTCTTCTTTATCTGCGTATTGTCTGCTTTTTTTTCCTAACCAAATCGACCCGCACTGTTAGATATTGCTGAATTCACGTACCTTCTTGCCCAGCCAATCTGTAGTGTGCTATCGGGGACAAAAGTGGTATACTCCACACAGCGGAAGCCGGAGCAACGGAAAACTGCATGTAACGCCATCTACAGGCGGCATCAAGAGCCAATGAAAGCCTTTTATTATCTGCAGGCATGTCACTTGACTCGTTTCATTGTTTCGTGCTTGAGCTCGCTGAAATGCCGAGCGGCGCCGTGCGCGCCAGCTCTCAAGCCATATCTCGAACGTGCATGGAAAAAAAGAAGACACAACATGAAAACAGGGCCACCAGATTGCTACTGCTGCGGCGCCGCTCAGCATTTTGGCGCGCTCAAGCACGAAACACTGAAACGAGTCAAGAGACATGCCTGCAGTTAATAAAGGGCTCGCACTGACTGTCTCGATCCCAGATGTCGCCTGTACATGGCGTTGCGATGCAGTTTTCCGTTGCCCCGCTCCCGCTGCGTAGAGTATAGCACTTCTGTCCCCGATAGTACATTAGTTATCCAACATGCGCTGTCGTTTTCGTGGTATTTTGCCTTGTACATGGGGGCCCGGGCTGCTTCCAGTGAAATGTGTTTCACTTCCTTGCCCTGGCCTACCTGCATCGTCCTCATGTAAATAAAAAGGACGACTTGACTTGAGGTCCGCACGCGGCAGCCAGAGATTTTGTCCACTGCAAGTTCTTGGAAATACTTTGTACATAATTCTTGCCTATAAACCATTTGTCAATTAGACCTCTATTGAGTCTCCTGAAGCCGGCAAGTCTGAATGAGGCACAGAAGACACCGGCAACGAAGAACCCATCATCAGTCCTATTTTGGCCTTTGTCACGCTTTCCTCGTGAGCCTGGATCCACGCAGAGTTAGAGGAAAGCGACAATATATGGTAAGAAGGATAACAGGTTTATTGACTGGTTGGACTCCTGCTGGTGCCGTCGGTCTCAACCAACCAGGGCAAACTGATCCACAAGAAGTGGTACGGAGCCGCGATAGGTTTACGGCAGGTTTCGGGTTGACTGCGGTGGCAGCGGCTGCGCTACGGGCCGAAGAGGTGGGTGGCCGGCTATGGATGGCTGAAGCTGGCCAAGACTTGTTGCTGATTCGTTGTCCGGAGCGGAAGAGGGAGCCGCTTTCGGATTGCTTATTTGAGCTCTCTCTATAGTCTGGCAGGTCTGTAGACGCAGCGTGAAGGGAGCTGGCTGCTCGATGGATCGGCGCTTGCCTTGTTTTTTTGTTTTTTCCTGGTCCGCCGAGTCGAGAAGTCGAACGAGGAAACATTGGGGGACGGGCTGAGTTTCGCTAACGAAGGAGTTTATTAATGTGGTGCCCTATTCGCTCGCGCACTGGGGACGATGGACAAGTGCGCGGTACCTATTGGTTGGTTTTCCTGGAGCATTCATGTCCACCTCTTTCTTTAGGGCTCTTTATGTTGCGGTGTCCTAAGTGACATGGCCAGGGTTCAGATTTCTATGTGAGGTGGACACTTGGAGCTTGGCTTCCTGTTTTTTTCATGCTGGGGCCTGAGTGTTCTTGTATTGACTTACGCCGACCGACACGCGTCGGAATACGTTGCAGCATATGCTCGAATCTATGCAGCTCGCTATACTGCCGTGTTTTACACCGGCGGATGTCATCTGCCACACTGCCCTTGACCCCGGCACAACCATTTCTCTGGATCTCGATGCGGTGAACTTGCGCGGGGTGGAAAACACAACCGGCACACCATAGCGTTTTGCCACGTTCTTCAGGTTGTGGGAAATCCTGTGCACATACGGTATAACCGTTGGCCTCATTTCTTTAGAACGGCCACTATTCCGGCACGTCCTATCTTTCAGTTTGCTCAGTAGCTTCTCTGCCACCGCAACAATGATCTAAACAGGAAATCAAGCCTTCATCATCCTAATGACCTGATTATCGAGGCTCTCATGTATCAGATGTGCGCAAGACATGGACAGGATGCATTGCAAGCAATGCGTTTCGATGGCACGTTTTACAGTCTTGTAATGTGCTGACTCGAAAGACAACAGGTCTTTTTGTGCCCGTGGCGAGCACATCCAGCATACGTGATCTGGTGTTAGTCAAATATCTCAAAACTGTAGCTTGTCATGGCCCGGTAATTCGTGAGTAAAGGTTAGACCGTTCCCATGTCGTCTGAAGACCGACACAACCTCTTCCGCAGTTACAGTGTGCGTCACACCGAGTTTATTTTGAATAAACCCCAAAAACTCATCAACATACCGAAAAATTCTCAGAGTTGTATCGTCGTCCAAATGCGCACCATATAACGGTCAATGCTGGACAAGATGTCAGCCAGTACAGGTGCCACACACGAACCAATGCAAATACCTTTGCGCTGAACAAGGACCTAATCGTTAAACGATACAAGGTTTGAACCAAGACAAAATTTAAGTAAAGACATGAAATCATTCCGCGTTAAACCACAGGCGTTCTCAAAGGCTATTACACCCACATCTTCAATACAAGACCTGACAGCGCAAAACAGGGTATCCTGGGGCATGGGGCTTTCGATGACAGTTTAAAAGGAATAGCCTATACCTGAGCGCCCTGTATGCAAGTGACTATATCTCCCGAGTTCCTAGACAAGTACGGGTCGTCCGCCACCACCTACTTTAGACACGTTTGAAGAAACCCGCTTAATTCACGCTGCCATGTACCTTTTTCATTTACTATGCACCTAAAGAGTTCGTCAACCTTATGGGTTTTTGCGGTAAAAACAGTTCTAAGCTATCGCGCTTTTAGTTAATAACAGCTCTACAAAGTTCCTCTAAAGCAAGGTCCTTGCACAGCTTATACGCTTGGGTCTTTACCTTGGAAGGCTCCACCTTATTCTGAAAAAATATTCTTTTGGACTGCTTGAGTGGCTTTCTCACCAAACATTCTTGAAGGCAGGACGACGAAGCCTCCCTTCTTATCAGCATGTAGAAGGGCAAAGTCTTGTCATTGATGAAAAATAACTTCTTTCAATGACGTTTTCAGGCTCGAACGATACTCGTGCCATCGGGTTCTTGGCGCTGTTTTCATAGTGCAGCTGAACTGCTTAAGTCAGCGTCGCATGTGCGACAGTAGCATGTGTTGTCGCTGGAGCAACGCGTCGATTCTCTTCGCCGTCGTCGCACAGTTCTGGAGCGTCGAAAACGATCTTGAGAATGCATTGTTGAGATAGTAAGGACTCGAGAGTATTGTCCTCAGGCAGGAGCAGCATACGCAGCACTTAGAATCTTCGCTCGTGCACGGGTGCACGGCGCTGCATGCAAACTTCGTCTTCCTCGTTACACATGTGTTGTTCGTCGTTTTTATTTGCAAATTGCGAGCTGCAGCGCTGACAGCATTGCTGTACGCGTCGCTATTTCTGGCCACCAGCTAGAGCAACAATGTAGTTAATTGAATTTCTGGATTTCATATTTCTTTATCAGGCTTCACTGT
This sequence comes from Amblyomma americanum, assembly GCF_052857255.1. Taxonomy (NCBI): domain Eukaryota; kingdom Metazoa; phylum Arthropoda; class Arachnida; order Ixodida; family Ixodidae; genus Amblyomma; species Amblyomma americanum. The sequence continues at coordinate 80,313,082 of NC_135505.1, read as the reverse complement.
GTACTAGCAGCATTTGTGAAGTAGTATACGCAGTGCAGCCTGGGAAAGATATATGAAAGAAATAAACCTAGAAATTAACCAAGTAAGATATTGCTAGAATGACAATAGTTGAACCATAATGCACAGTCGTGGCTTGAATTGCAAAGCAGCAACTAGCAGGATGTAGTTTAGCCACATTGCAGATGTAAATTGCATGCATTAATTTCAGCAGTACCTGTGCATATGCATTAGACACTTATCTATGAAATTTTATTCTTGCATTGAGAATTTGTATAGTAAAGCTTAATCCACTGAGAGAAATGCTGTGATCACAACCTTCAAATGTTTTTTACCAACACATTTAATAGTTCACATCATTTTTGTCCAGGCAGCTGAGATAGACAGGCACTTCAACTGGGTCGCCTGGTGTCTCATGGATTTTCTACTGGCAGCTCCAGTTTCCTCGGCTGCCTTGCCATCAACGACGATGGGCGAGTCGAGGAAAGTTTAGAGGTAATTTGTGATTTATACCTTTGCGTGTAATCTGTCGTTCAGATCACTTCAAAATTCTATTGCTGCTCATTTCTCAGTGCGGAACTTATACTGATTACAAAAAGGCTGGCCAACAATAGGTAATAAAGAACAGACTCGAGCAGTTGTGTAAGCCACTCCCACAAACATGGGCACTGGCCTCCACGTCTACATTTTTTCCTTGTGCTGTTGTTCTTTGTCACGAAACGTGAACCAACTAGCCAAGCAACTCCCACTTCTCGTCCATAAATCCTTGTTTTTTTCTAGCAGTTATACATATCGGTAGTTAGCTGGTTGTCTCCCCATATACTTAATATTACCATGCCAGAGAAAAGACCGCTTTGTTGTACAAGGAGTTCAATGTGCATTGCTGGTTTAGGTTACGTCCTTTTTATTTCGGGTGGGAATCATGTCAAAAGGCACACACTGCGGATGGATACGACTTAAGTCTCTAGTAAGATGAAGTTATGGTACGCACCAGAATTTCGGTGCCTTTATTTGCGTGATATATTAATATTGCTAGTGCTGTATGACAATTCATCTTTCACACCTGTGCACATGCAGCCTCACCTTCGTCCTTCTATTGTAGATACTCATCTTCGTCCATTGATTCTATTAGCAACTGGGCTTGAATACAGTAGAGTAATACAGCAACCTGTGGATCATAAGCTGTTATTGCGAACTGTTGTTTCTCTACAGGGACACTGAAGGTAAGTAGCAAAGAGATAATAAATTTCTATGTGATATCTGTAATGTCCAAGTAATTCAATAAAACAAAGTGGTAGGCTAGTTGGTGATTCATACTTGGAATAAACGACAGCGTAATAAAGGACAACCACAGAAGAGAAGCGTTCTTTGTAGTGTCCTCTTCTGTCGTTGTTCTTTTTTGCGCTGTCTTCGTTCGAAGTATGTAATATCTGTATTGTATTAAGTTTTTGTCTATGAGCTCTTTGTGCATGCTTTCTGTATATTGCCATTTCACATAAAATACACTCAATTGCAGGTTCAGTGCTGTCTATTCCTTCTTTCTGTATCATCCCATTTTTCGTGCAGTTTTTAAGCCTTGAATGATGAACCAACTGACCCAGCAATCCTTCCTTTGGAACAATTGGACAGACTCGGGAGAGGGTGGGGATTCAGAGTAAGCTACTCCCACAACCATGGGCATTAATGGCAGTCGGGAGCGGAAATGGCACTTGCGTCTTCAAATCGCAGCGCCTAGATGTGCCAGAGTTCGCACCTCACTTTCCATGTACTTCTGTTCAACTCAACCTCATCAGCTCGGTTTACCCTTGGTCAACCATGCCCCACATGCTTGCAAATGTTTAACATATTGCTTGTTGTTGACATTTATCAGTTTGGTATAGTGTCTTGTTCAGCTGTTCATTCATTTATTTATTTGTACATACTGCGCGCCATAACTTTGGCCCAAGCGGGAGTGGCACACAATTATAAAAGCCATAAAACCATTAGCCACCACAGCCACAAGTCACTTAAAGGACATAAAATCCAACATTCATCACAACACCAACACTAGGAGCCGTACAAAAATTCTCCAACTCCTTCACAAAATATTTCGAGTCACATAAACCTAAAGGAAGGCGATTGCACTCCGCAACAGTAATAAAAAAAACTGCACTGAACCCATTGGTTCATGTGAAAGTTGGGGCTAGGGAAGGCTGGTGTACATGTCTGGATCTTCATATATCTATTTAGTTATGTTCAGGAAAACAAAAATTTGAACCGCGGCCTTCTTTCCAGTTTGGCCATCACAAGTTCGTGTTTTTCTAATATGTTGAGGAAGCGGATGATTGCTCTCTTTTCTGAGATGATAACATGTCTTGTATGTTTCATCATGTGCAGCTGCCAGTTGTCAATGAGGCACCGGACGGCTCAGAAGTGTTCCTGTCATGGGAGGACAGCCTGCCTGAAGGAAGCAGAAGAGACGACCTCTCACCGAATTTACGAACTCAGTAGCAGCAGTAGTAGTTGTAGGTATTAAAGGAGCATGAACACCAAATTTTCGCCTGCTTGCTCTCAATTTTTTTCTATTCATGCTAAAAAATAGTACACATCATGCGCAGAAAATTTCAACAAACACATTTTTTTTTTGAGCGGAAAGTTGCTAATGAACGCAATGTTTCCCATATCGCAAAAGAGCACCATAACAATCATTGCATCCTAAGATGCTTCGTCGGGACTCCTGTAGTTTTCTGCAATTTATTGTGAAAGAAATATTTTGCTACACGTCTCATGATTAGAGCATTCCCATCAATGTGATCATAACAGTATCTCACTATATTCAACAGCTGCCTCGCAGTTACTGTCAAAAACGTACTGCACTGGTTTTATATTGCTGTCTTAAACTGCTTGATGCGACGCGGGACAAACATTAAAAGAAACGGCTAGCGGCCCACCTTTGCCAACCATTAATGTGTTCATAGTGGTAATTTGCATTATTTCACAGTTGGGTTATAATTAAACCTCTAATAAAGCTGCACTTGTGTATCATCAAAACGCATTTGCCTGCAATCCGAGTATGCTCTCATGCACTAATAATAATAACACTTTTTATTCGACCATCATGCGGTTGTGAGCTGCACAACTTATTTTATGGGATTTTTGAGTGCGGTACGTGCGTCAACAGTGGTGCGTCGGACAGCGGAGCGCTGCGCGTGCCAGCCCAGCGTTGCGCGTTTTCGCGTGCGAAGGGTGTGTGCGAGGCAAACACGAGGAGCGGAGAGCTGACGTGTCAGAAAACCGAGGTGCGAAGGAAGACAGTGCAGCGGAGATTGGGTCATTCAAGCGTGGAGGTGGCAGCCGTCGGACGTTGGGTCCCTGCTGCCGTGACGTCCCTTGGATCACCGACGCAAGTCTGCTGCGTTCCTTGCAAGTGTGGAGGTGGCAGCCGATGAATTGAGGGTCCGTGCGGCCGAAAAGCACCCTTGGATAGCTTGCTTTAAGCCTCTGGCGTTTCATGACGCCGTCGACGAGACCTAGCTACGTTCCTCCTGCGACTGCCAAGTTCTTCGGGCTGTTGACGGGAGACCACCGGAGTCTCCCTGTGTTCCTGTCCGCTCCTATTACCACCTGGCTCCCTTCCGCCGCTTCCTTCGATGCATCGCCAGCGACGCGACGCACTACATCGACCCGCGTTCGCCCTGCCGGCAAGTCATCCCCGCTTAACCTGGGACGCTCAGTACCTGGTGAACTCTTTCTTTTTATTCTGTAGTCTTGTACGCTTGTTGAGTGTGTGCTTTTCTTTTTGGCGTGTGCGTTTCTTATTGGCTCCTCTTCCTTTAAATTAAAAATACGGCTCCGTTTTGTTTTGTTTCATCTCTTTGTTATCTTGTTCGAACCTGCACGCGATAACGTTCCCCTTCGGAAAGTCGGGGACGCGCTAGCAATTCGCGAGAGCGGTACATGATGACAGGGAGCCCGGAGTAAAAGCTGCCCGTTGACAGCTTGACAGAGCCTTGGACCCCCTACATTTTGGCAACAGCAAGGAAGGTCGAAATTAAAACTTATTACAGTGGAAGAAAAGGCAACACAAGCACTCACGAAAGGTGAAAAACAACACGATCACAAGAAATAAAAAACACGAACAAAGCCAACCATGGACACTTTTTTTATATTACAGAGAGGTGAGACAATGCATGCAAAAGAAATAGCACTCTCATGAAAAAATGCAAGAAAAGTTATGTGTAAGAGAGGAATAGTTCCGCTAAATGTTTATTTGAGATATTCCGAAAATTTATGTTCTGTTCTAGAAGTTCGTTCAATATTTGTGGCAGCCTATTTTTTAGCATTTGTACATCGTAGCTAGTTCGATACGTTTTTATTTTTCATTGGTTCCTGCTTCTGGCTCCATACGTCGGAGTTTAATTGTCTAATTCTCCTAGAGTTTGAAGGAAGCGTGTGTTTAACAGTACCTCTTGCTGGGCTAGTTGGTGTAACTTTGTGTAACAAAAGTAAAAACAGCTCTAATTTTTACACAAACCACACAGAAAGACCAGACAGGACGGGCGCTGTCCTGCGTGCGTGATTAGATAATTCTTCTTTGAAATCTCAACACAGACGATAAGGCAACATGTTCGGTATAGCAATTATTTTATGCCTCGGGAAAAGTTCGGTGGTGCGATAACACCGCGGCACGTTTTCGAGAAGGCAGAGAAAACTTTTTTGCAGTACGTGTATCTTTTGCAGATTTTCTGAGTTGTAGCACCCCAAACTAAGTCACAATAATTAAGGCGATAATTAAAAAGGGAATGATAGATTAAGAGCAACGCAGATTTTGGGAGTACGTGACGATTACGGCGGAGAAGACTAAGAATTTGGCATAATTTTGTGGTTATATGTAATACGTGGACGTCTCATGACTTGTTTTCATTAAATACAACACCTATTGTTTCGAACGTTGCTACTACTTCTGAAGGGCAGGACATTAAATACATAGTTTCACTCAAATTGACTAGTTTGTTTTTAGAGCAGAGATTACATCTTTCGTCTTTGTGATATTTTTAATGCGTTTCTCAGGCCCATTGATCTAGATGCTCTAACACGCGGTTTGCTCTATCTACCAACTCATCTATGTTGTCCCCAGATATGAATACACTTGTGCCATCCGCATAAATAACGAATTTTACGAGTGGTACAACACAAACAATGCCATTAATGTAGGTATTGAAAAGAACAGACCAAGTATACTTCATTGGGAACACCAGGGCAGACGGGCTGCATATTAGATGTGAAACCTTGTAATGTAACTGCCTGTTTGCGAAAGTCTAAATATGATTTGATTAGTGAGACTGCGTCCTCGCGAAAGCCGCATAGTTCTAACTTATGCAGTAGCAAATTGAGATTAATAAGATCAAAAGCTTTCGTGAAATCAATAAAGATTCCAATTACTATTCTGTTTTGTTCAAGCTCCTTCAAAGTGTCTTCTTTCTGGCCTAGTAAAGCAGATTGTGTGGATAAGTATTTTCTAAAACCATATTGAGAGCTCGTAAATATATGGTTATCAGATTCAAAATACATAAATTGCTGATAGATAATTTTTCAAGTAACTTATAAAATATAGGAAGTATTGATATTGGCATGTACTTGCTCACTTCGTTTCTATCGCCTTTTTTGTAAACGACAGAAACACGGGCACAATGCATACCATTAGGAAAGACAGCATTTGAAATACATACATTCATAATATGCGTAACACAAAGCAAAATGACATTAAAATTTGCCAGATCAGCTTCATTTGCATCCTGCTGACGTCACAGGCCGTAGAGCAGTTTATTGCATGAAAAAGTGTAAATACTCCAGCTTCATCAACAGATTTAAGAAATATAGAATTTGGAACTATCGTCACGTCCCTTAGGAGGTTTTCAACAAGAGCAGCTTTAGAGACACTTACAAACTGTTTACTAAATGTTTTTGCTAAATCCTGCTCGGAAATTTCAATATCGTTTATTTTCATTGAAGAAATGGCATTTTGGTTAAGGTTCCGTGCTAATAAATTATTCATTTTTTCTACATGAGATCTGAGCGGCCATTAGTTGAAGCAAATTCAGTAGCATAATTTTCATTTCTCGCCTTTTTGAGATTTTTGTTATGGCGGTTTCGCTTTCGGCTTCAAATACGCAGGAGTAGCTGTGACATTGAAATTTATTGTATGTTATTGAAGGCACAGAAATTAAATTCTAATATAATGGCCTTTAGTCGTTTTGATTCATTGAGCTAATTAAGCTGACCTGCCTCAATAGCCGAAATCACAAAGAACAGGAAGCAGCGATAAAATATTATTTTCTCATGCCTCACGTAACCAATACTCAGCTTGACGTCATAGTCATCGTTCGGCTGTTGAACCTGAAACAAAATGACAAGAACTGAAATGCAAATTGTTAAATTTCCACGGCGAATACTACATGCTCATCAATGAAGGCTAATGTTCAAAGAATTATTACAAAGACAACGCGGTGCCACTATTCGGCGCTGTACCGATTTAAACTTGCAAAGATGAAGTCTTGAAAGCTCTACAATGTGGCAAACGACAGTGTTACTCAAATATTTAGGAGAATCCCCCAAGGTTGAGTAGATATTGCCGCGAATATTTCCAGTGTTCGTTCGTTCTTCAAATCTGCCGCCACACCACTTAATCGCTTTCTTTGCGACGCAAGACGCGACAAGATTTATATCGATTGATCGCAGCCAGGCACAGCTGATTCCACGTTGTTCCGGAAGGCTCTAGTAACTTTGCACGCTTTATCTCAAAAGTTCGCTATCAGCTTTAAATTGAGCACGGCCGACAGCGGCGGGCATTCTGTCTCGGCCGCCGCCGAGTGATTCAGTCCGTTGTGGGCGCAAGTCAGCCTAATAAACAGTTTTCTTTTAGTACACATTTTGTCCGTCTTCATCGCTCCTTCGGGTGCCGTCGCCACTACGTGACATCTGGTGGAGGTGCTGGGTGGCCTTCCATGTTCCGGACGTCCCCCCCCGCCCCCTTCAAGTCGTGACGCCAGCCCTCAGCGCTTCGCGCCCGAGGACGAGCCAGCAGCTCAGCGAGCTAGCCGACGTTTTCAGGGAGAGGAGCCTGAAATCGGGACCCGGCCGGACCACACCAGACAACGAAAAGACGCTGCTACGAGCACCGCAACCTCGTCGAAGATGTCGACATAGAGCATACTGCAGAAGCCGCGGGTGGCACCAACTTTCAATGGATCCCTAGGCGAAGACTCCGAAGAATGGTTGGACAAATTTGAGCGCGTGGCGTCATTCAACAAGTTGGATGAAGCGGCAAAAATTGGACACGTATTTTTCTCATTGGATGGCTCCGTAGGCACGTGGTACGAAAACCATGAGCCGTCCCTTACGACATGGGAGCTATTCAAGAGAGAACTTTGGAAGGCATTCCCCAGTGTCGTGAGGAAAGAAAGAGCCGAACGACTCCTCGAGACCAGGATCCAGATTCCGAACGACCCCGTCCGTGGTTACGACGAAGAGATGAAGCGCCTATTTTGCAGCGCCGACCCCGAGATGACCGAGGAAAAGAAAGTTCAGTTTTTAATGCGCGGCGTAAAAGAACAACTCCTTTGCAGCCTCGTCCGCCAGCCGCCAAACACAGTCGAGGAATTCATGCAAGGAGCCTGCACGATTGAGAAGACCCTCGACGTCCGAGCTCGGCAGTACAATCGCCCATCCTCTGCCTGTGCAATCCGCTCGGGCACGACGGCCACCACCAACGACAGCTTGCGGGAAGTTATCCCTGAAATCGTCCGAGAGGAGGTACGCCGATTACTGCCATCCTCCCAACAGCCACAAGCAGCGACTCTCATGGATGTGGCTTGGGAAGAAGTGCAACAGGCACTTGGCACCCCGACGGACACAGAACCCAAGGCCATGACCTACGCCGCCGCAGTAAGGTCTCCTCAGCCCCAACGACAACCCCTACGTCCTCCCCGAGATGAGCCACTTGTTCCCGAACAACACCTCCCTGACCCCGCCCGCCCATCCTACGATCGACGCTCAAGCCCTAGGAAACGCAACGCATGGAGGACTTCCGACAACCGGCCGTTGTGCTTTCATTGTATCGGTCCTCGAAGATTTGCCGTTAACGCCCCACGACCACGCTTCGGCCAACGTCAGCAGCAAATCGACGAGTACCTGCGTCTAGAGGAGTACACGCCGAACCGCTTTTCACGCTCACTATTGCCGTCAACCTCGCGCTTTGCGTCGCCACGCCGCAGCTACGCAGTCGCAGTACGAGGAAGGTCTCCCAGCCCCCGTTGGGGAAACTAAAGACGGCAACCTCTGGAGGTGAGGTGGCGCGCGAGCGAAACGACGAAGATCGTCCACCGACCACGCCCCATGAAGACGCTGCACCCGCTACGCAACATGAAGAACCTGCACTCGCTGCACCGATGCCGCAAAAAATGGCAACCCTGATCACGATGCAAACTGCCTTCAAAACGACGCCGCCACCCAGAAAAGCTCCAATCACACGCCCCACCCGCGACTTGCATACGCGACGAAGCCGTGACCCGACGCCGAGAGCGACATGCAATGCAGGAGCCAGGACCTCTGACTTAGAGGTGACTATCGACGGCCGGAAAGTTACCGCTGTAGTCGACACAAGAGCCGATTACTCGGTGAAGAATGGAACATTCGCTGCGCAGCTAAAAAAAAGTCACAACGGTTTGGGACGGCCCACAAATTCGCATCGCAGGGGGCCACCTCATTACGCCATCAGGACGATGCACAGCGCGAGTGACTGTAACGACATACCTATCCTGCGACCTTTGTTGTGCAACCGCAATGCTCCCGCGAAGTGATCTTGGGTATGGATTTTCTTAATGAGCACCAGGCGATCATCGACTTGCGATCCAAGCTGATCACGCTTTCGACGGACGAAGCCATCGCTTCAATGCAAACTCGGGAAAATCACGTTGCCCTGAGTTTCCTAGAGGAAGAAGTGAGCGTCCCACCCCGTTCAAGCATTATCGTGACCGTACGCGCCACGAAAGCCATTAACGCTGACGCCATCATCGAGGCGAACATGCAGTTGCTTCTAAACCGAGGAATCAGCATCGCAAGAGGCATCGCACATTTCCCGAATGGCCAGGCCGAAGTACTGCCGACTATCTTAAGCGAAGAATACAGGCGCATTAACAGAGGAACGACGATTGCTTGCTCCGACGAAATATCCTACGTACGAGACTCCTTCGCTCTCTCCGACCTCTCCGCAGAAGATTCGCCTGACGCAGAGAACTCGCCCGCTTTCAACATCAACCCAGCCCTGAACCAGTACAGACAAGACCAGATCCGCAATCTGCTTCGAAGCTCCAGTGAGTGTTTTTCGACTTCGCCGAAGGTCCGACAAATGCCAATTGCCAAGCATCGTATTGTAACGGACCAACACGTCCGACCTCTCCGTCAAATCCCCTACCGTGTCTCACCGCGAGAACGACGGGCCATCCGGGACAAAGTAGAAGAAATGCTTCGCGACGACGTCATCCAGCCTTCAAACAGCCCATGGGCGGCACCGGTTGTTCTAGTGGGAAAGAAAGACGGCGCACTTCGACTCTGCGTTGGTTACTGCCGCTTGAATAAAATAACAAAGAAGGACGTCTACCCCCTCCCCCGCATCGACGACACACTGGACCGCCTCTGCAATACTAAATATTTCTCATCGATGGACCTCAAGAGCAGCTACTGGCAAATTGAAGTCGACGAAAGACATCGCAAAAAGACAGCATTCATCACTCCGTATGGGCTGTTTGAGTTCAAGGTGATGCCATTTGGCCTCTGTTTCGCACCAGCGACGTTTCAGCGAGTAATGGATACAGGCTGGTAGGCCTGAAGTGGCAGATTTGTCTGGTATAATTAGATGACGTCGTTGTATTCGCCTCGAACTTAGAAGAGCACCTCAAAAGACTTCGACCAGTACTAGACGCCATCAAGTCGCCTGGCCTAACCTTGGAAGCAGAGAAGTGCCACTTAGCCTACGAGGAGCTGCTGTTTCTAGGCTACATCGTTAGCAAGGAGGGAGTACGCCCAGACCCGCACAAAACAGCTGCTATTGAACATTTTCCACCGCCGGCCGATAAGAAAGCAGTCCGCAGATTTCTCTGACTGTGCGCATATTACCGACGATTTGTGAAAACATTTCCCGCATCGCCGAGCCCCTGATCCAACTGACGAAGGCAGACGTGCCGTTTAAATGGCAAGCGCCCAAGCAGAAGCCTTCAAGGAACTTCAGCGTCGTTTACAGTCCCCACCGATCCTCGCACGTGTTGATGAAAGCGCTGGTACTAAAGTTCATACCGACGCAAGCAGCGTGGGCCTAGGCGCCGTCCTCGTTCAAAAAAGCGACGGGCTGGAGGAAGTCATCGCATACGCTAGCCGTTCCCTTTCCAAGGCCGAGGCTAACTACTCGACAACGAGAAGGAGTGCCTTGCCATCTTCTGGGCTACGTCAAAATTCCGCCGCTACCTGTAAGGACGACCATTCAAGGTGGTCAGCGATCACCACGCGCTGTGCTGGCATGCCAATTTGAAGGACCCCTCTGGCCGACTTGCTCGATGGAGTCTGCGTTTCCAGGAGTTTGACGTCACCGTCGTTAACAAGTCCGGACGCAAGCCCTCTGACGCCGCTGCCTCTCACGAGCCCCTGTAGGTACAACGCCGCCGGACGACGATGAGGACGCCTTCCTGGGACCCATCAGCCCCAGCTCTTTTGCTCAGCAGCAACGCTCGGACCCCGACCTAAAACGCCTCATCGAGTACCTGGAAGGAAAGTTTTCTTCAGCCCCCGCTTCATTCAACCGAGGACTGTCCTCCTTCTGTGTGCAGAATGAGGTCGTTGTGAAGAACTTTGCAGCGAGCAAAACAGCCTACCTTCTTGTTGTACCTGCTTGTCCTCGCGAAGAAGTTCTACACACTTCCCACGACGAGCCGACAGCTGGACATCTCGGGTTTACTCGCATCCTCCGCCGCATTCGAGACAAGTATTACTGGCCCCGACTGTCTGCCGATGTCGAACTTTATGTGAAGACCTGCCGAGATTGTCAACGACGAAATACCCCTCCCACACGACCACCAGGATTTCTGAACCCCATTGAACCTCCCTCAAGACCCTTTCAGCAGATCGGCATGGACTTGCTTGGCCCTTTTCCAATGTCAACGTCTGGTATTCAGTAGATCATCATAGCGACGGACTACCTGACCCGCTACGCCGAGGCGAAAGCCCTACCGAACGGAACAGCAGCAGAAGTCGCCATATTTTTCGTGGAGTGCCTTCTTCTTCGACACGGCGCCCCGATGGGCTCATCATGGACAGAGGAACAGCATTCACGGCGGAACTAATGCAAGCCGTCCGGCGTTATAGCCAAACCAGCCACCGGATGACAACTGCATACCATCCGCAGACCAAGGGACTGACCGAGCACCTGAACAAAACCATCGCCGATAAGCTTGCCATGTATGTCAATGCCGAACACAAAAGCCATGGGATGCCATCCTGCCTTACGTCGTCTTCGCCTACAACACCGCAGTACAGGAGACCCCTCAGATGACGCCTTTTAGGATTGTCCATGGCAGGGAGGCCACTAACACGCTAGGCGCCATGCTGCTCAACATTACAGAAGAAGAGAACGTCGACGTTGCCGCCTACCTTCAACGCGCAGAAGCTCGAAGGCTTGTCCGATTACGGATCAAAGATGAGCAGGGGAACGACGCCAGACGCTACAACCTACGAAGACGCAACGCGGAATACAAGCCAGGAGACGTATGTCTGGGTTTGGACGGCCATTCGCCACCGTGGATTCAGTGACAAGCTTTTGCGCCGCTTTTCGGCCCGTACAATGTTCTTCGTCGGCTAGGTGAACTGGATTATGAAGTCATCCCTGACGCAATGACTGCATCCCAGCGATGCCGCGTACGACCAGAAGTTGTCCATGTAGTCCGTTTGAAGCCGTATTATGCGCGCTAAAGGACGCTGCATTTCCATACTCTATTTTCGCAAGATCCGTTCTATCTGTTACTAGTCGCATTTTTTGTTTTAATTCATCGGGTCGATGCTTCTTTGAGAGGGGAGTAATGCCGCGAATATTTGCTGTGTTTGTTCGTTCTTCAAATCTGCCGCCACACCACATTATCGCTTTCTTTGCGACGCAAGACGCGACTATATAGATTTATCTCGATTGATCGCAGCCAGGCACAGCTTATTCTACGTTGTTCCGGAAAGTTCTAGTAACATTTCGCGCTTTATCTCGAAAGTTCGCGATCAGCTTTAAATTGAGCACGGCCGACAGCGACGGGCATTCTGTTCGACGACCGCTGAGCACGCTTTTCGCTTCGCCGCCGCCGAGTGATTCCGTCCATTGTGGGCGGAAGTCAGCCCAATAAACACTTTTCTTTTTGAAGACATTTCGCCCTTCTTCATCGCTCCTTCGACTGCCGTCACCACTACGTGGCATCTGGTGGAGGTGCGGGGTAGCCTTCCATGTTCCGGACGCCCCCTTCAAGTCGTGAAGCCAGCCCTCAGCGCTTCGCAGTCGAGAACTAAGCAGCTCAGCGAGCCAGCCGACGTCTCCAGGGAGAGGAGCCTGAGTTCGGGACCCTGCCGGACCGCACCAGACAGCGAAAAGACGCGGCTACGAGCACCGCAACCTCGCCGAAGATGTCGACACCGATCATACTGCAGCAGCCGCGGGTGCCGCCAACTTTCAAAGGATCCCTAAGCAAAGACCCTGAAGAATGGTTGGACCAATTTGAGCTCGTGGCGTCATTCAACAAGTAGGATGATGCGGCAAAAAATGGACACGTGTTTTTCTCATTAGAAGGCTCCGCACGCACGTGGTACGAAAACTACGAATCGTCCCTTAAGACATGGGAGCTATTCAAGAGAGAATATTGAAGGTATTCACCAGGGTCGTTAGGAAAGAAAGAGCTGAACGACTCCGCGAGTCCAGGATCCAGCTTCCGAATGAGCCCGTCCGCGGTTATGTCGAGGTGATGAAGCGCCTATTTCCCCGCGCCGACCCCGAGGTGACCGAGGAAAAGAAAGTTCAGTTTTTAATGCACGGCGTAAAAGAACAACTCTGGCAGCCTCGTCCTTCAGCCGCCAAAAACAGTCGAGGAATTCATGCAAGAAGCCTGCAGGATTGAGAAGACCCTCGACGTATGTCCGAGCCCGGCAGTACATTCGCCCTTCCTCTGCTTGTGCAATCCGTTCGGAAACGACGGCCACCACCAGCGACAGCTTGCGGGAAGTTATCCGCGAAATCGTCCGAGAGGAGCTACGCCGACTACTACCATCCTCCCCACAGCCACAAGCAGCGCCTCTGATGGATGTGGTACGGGAAGAAGTGCAACAGGCACTTGGCACCCCGACGGCCACAGAACCCCAGGCCATGTCCTACGCCGCTGCAGTAAGGAGTCCTCAGCGTCAACTACAACCCCTGCATCCTGTCCGACATGAACAACTTGTTCCCGAACGCCACCTCCCTGCCCCAGCCCGCCTAGCCTATGATCAAAGCTCAAGCTCCAGGAAATGCGACGCCTGGAGGACTTCAGACAACAGGCCGTTGTGCTTCCATTGCGGTGAGGCCGGCCATATTCTTCGTCACTGCGCGTACCGACGTATCGGTCTTCGAGGATTTGCCGTTAACGCCCCACGCCCACGCTTCGGCCAACGTTCGCAGGAAATCGACGAGTGCTTGCGTCGAGAGGAGCACACGCCGAACCGCTTTTCGCGCTCACCATCGCCGTCAACCTCTCGCTTAGCGTCTCCACGCCGTAGCTACGCAGCCGCGTTACAAGGAAGGTCTCCCAGCCCCCGTAGGGGAAACTAAAGGCAGCAACCTCTGGAGGTGAGGTTGCTCATCAGCGAAACGCCGAAGATCCTCCACCGACCACGGCCCATGAAGACGCTGCACCCGCGACGCCGCATGAAGAACCTACACTCGCTGCACCGACGCCGCACAAATTGACAACCCCGACCACGACGCAAACTGCCTTCAAAACGACGCCGCCACCCAGAAAAGCTTCGACCGCACGCCCCACCCGCGACTCGCATACGCGACGAAGCCGTGACCCGACGCCGAGAGCGACATGCAATGCAAGAGCCAGGACCTCCGACTTAGAAGTGGCCATAGACGGCTGGAAAGTTACCGCTCTAGTCGACACAGGAGCCGATTACTCGGTGTTGAATGGAACATTCGCTGCGCATCTGAGAAAAGTCACAACGGCTTGAGACGGCCCACAAATTCGCACCGCGGGGTCCTCCTCATTACGCCATCAGGACGATGCACAGCGCGAGTGACTGTCAAAGGACATGCCTATCCTGCGACCTTTGTTGTGCTACCGCAATGCTCCCGCGAAGTGATCTTGGGTATGGATTTGCTTAATGAGCATCAGGCGATCATCGACCTGCGATCCAAGCTGATCACGCTTTCGACGGACGAAGTCATCGCTTCGATGAAAACTCGGGAAAATCACGTTGCCCTGAGTGTCCTGGAGGATGAAGTGAGCGTCCCACCCCGTTCAAGTGTTATCGTGACCGAAGGCGCCACGAAAGCCATTAACGCTGAATCAATGATCGAGGGGAACATGCAGTTGCTTCTAGACCGAGGAATCTGCATCGTTAGAGGCATCGCACATTTCCGCAATGGCCACGCCGAAGTACTGCTGCCTAACTTCAGCGAAGAATACCGGCACATTAACAGAGGAACGACGATTGCTTTCTTCGACGAAATATCCGACGTAAGAGACGCCTTCGCCCTCTCCGACCTCTCCGCAGAACATTCGCCTGCTCAAGAGAACTCGCCCACTTTTTACATCAACCCAGCCCTGAACCAGTACAGACAAGACCAGATCCGCAATCTGCTTCGAAGCTCCAGTGAGTGTTTTTCGACTTCGCCGAAGGTCCGACAAATGCCAATTGCCAAGCATCGCGTTATAACGGACCAACAAGTCCGACCTCTCCGTCAAAGCCCCTACCATGTGTCACCGCGAGAACGACAAGCCATCCGTGACCAAGGTCGAAGAAATGCTTCACGACGACGTCATCCAGCCTTCAAACAGCCCATGGGCGGCACCGGTTGTTCTAGTGGGAAAGACGGCGCACTTCGACTCTGCGTTGGTTACCGCCGCTTGAACTACATAACAAAGAAGGACGTCTACCCCGTCCCCCGCATCGACGACACACTGGACCGCCTCTGCAACGCCAAATATTTCTCGTCGATGGACCTCAACAGCGGCTACTGGCAAATTGAGGTCGACGAAAGAGATCGCGAGAAGGCAGCATTCATCACTCCGGATGGGCTGTTTGAGTTCAAGGTGATGCCATTTGGTCTCTGTTCCGCACCAGTGACGTTTCATCGAGTAATGGATACAGTGCTGGCAGGCGTGGAGTGGCAAATGTGTTTGATATTTTTAGATGATGTTGTTTTCGCCTCTAACTTTGAAGAGCACCTGTAAAGACTTCGAGCAGTACTAGACGCCATCAACTCGTCTGGCCTAACCTTTAAAGCAAAGAAGTGCCGCTTTGCCTACGGAGAGCTGGTGTTTCTAGGCCACATCGTTAGCAAGGAGAGACTACGCCCGGACCCGCAGAAAACAGCTGCTATTGAACAGTTTCCACCGCCGGCAAATAAGAAAGCAGTGCGGAGATTTCTCGGACTGTGCGCATTACCGACGATTTGTGAAAAACTTTTCGCGCATCGCCGAGCCCCAGACTCAACTGACGAAAGCAGACGTGCCGTTTAAATGGGAAGCGCCGCAAGCAGAAGCCTTAAAGGAACTTCGGCGTCGTTTACATTTCCCAACGATCCTCGCGCATTTTGATGAGAACGCCGATACTGAAGTTCATACCGACGCAAGCAGCGTGGGCCTAGGGGCCGTTCTCAAAAAAGCGACGGGCTGGAGAAAGTCATCGCATACGCTAGCCGTTCCCTTTCCGAGGCCGAGGCTAACTATGCGACAACTGAGAAGGAGTGCCTTGCCATCATGTGGGCCACGTCCAAATTCCGCCCCTACCTGTAAGGACGACCGTTCAAGGTGGTCATCGATCACCACGCGCTGTGCTGGCTTGCCAATTTGAAGGTCCCCTCTTGCCGACTCGCTCGATGGAGTCTGCGTCTCCAGGAGTTTGACGTCACCGTCGTTTACAAGTCCGGACGCAGCCACTTTGACGCCGATTGCCTACCTCCTTGTTTTTCCTGCTTGACTCCGCGAAGTTCTACACACTTCACACGACGAGCCGACAGCTGGACATCTCGGGTTTACTCGCACCCTCCGACGCATTCAATACAAGTATTACTTGCCCCGACTGTCTGCCGATGTCGCACATTATGTGAAAACCTGCCGAGATTGTCAACGACGAAATACCCCTTTCACACGACCAGCAGGATTTCTGAACCCCATTGAACCTCCATCAAGTCCCTTTCAGCAGATCGGCATGGACTTGCTTGGCCCTTTTCCAACTTCAACGTCTGGAAATAAGTGGATCATCATAGAGACCTACTACCTGACCCACTACGCCGAGGCGAAAGCCCTACCGAATGGAGCAGCAGCAGAAGTCGCCCAATTTTTTGTGGAGTGCATTCTTCTTCTACACGGCGCCCCCCCCCCCCCCCCCCCCCCCCCCAGTGCTCATCACGGACAGAGGAACAGCATTCACGGCGGAACTAATGCAAGCCGTCCTGCGTTACAGCCAAACCAGCCACCGGAGGACAACTGCATACCATCCGCAGACCAACGGACTAACCGAGCGCCTGAACAATACCATCGCCGATATGCTCGCCATGTATGTCGATGCCGAACACAAAACCTGGGATGTCATCCTGCCTTACGTCGTCTGCGCCTACAAAACCGCAGTGCAGGAGACCACTCAGATGACGCCTTTTAGGATTGTCCATGGCAGGGAGGCTACGAACACGCTAGGCGCCATGCTGCTCAACATCACAGAAGAAGAGAACGTCGACGTTGCCGCCTACCTTCAATGCGCAGAAGCTCGAAGGCTTGTCCGATAACGGATCAAAGATGAGCAGCGGAACGACGCCAGACGCTACAACCTACGAAGACGCAACACGGAATACAAGCCAGGAGACGTATGTCTGGGTTTGGACGGCCATTCGCCACCGTGGATTCAGTGACAAGCTTTTGCGCCGCTTTTTCGGCCCGTACAATGTTCTTCGTCGGCTAGGTGAACTGGATTATGAAGTCATCCCTGACGCAATGACTGCATCCCAGCGATGCCGCGTACGACCACAGAACTTGTCCATGTAGTCCGTCTGAAGCCGTATTATGCGCTCTAAAGGACGCTGCATTTCCATACTCTATGTTCGCAAGATCCGTTTTATCTCTTACTAGTCGCATTATTTGTTTTAATGCATCAGGTCGATGCTTCTTTTAGAGAGACCGTGTTGAGAGGAACCATATTGGACCGTGAATTCATCATTGTCTCGCTGCAGGTGGTTGTTTCTACAGTGCTATTGTAGTTGGCGCTACAGGTCTCAATGCTAGATGCACTGTTTTCTAGTTGCAGCCATGGGCACTGATAGCGTGTTGAACTTAGGGTGGTAGAAGGCCTCACGAAATCTCGAAACGTAATGAGTGGTTGCGGCCACGGATGGCGCTGTGATCAAAGGTGCACTGTAAAAACAAACCGTCATTTTGACGGCCACTTTTTTATCTATTTTGACGAGCCGCCGGCGTCAAACGGGAAAGACGGAGACTTCGCCGTGAACGAGCGGGCGAGGAGAAAGAGACGGAGAGCGCAACACAAAACGAGAAACTCTATTGGCTGGCGCGTAGGGGTACGTCATGTGAGACGTCGCTCAACGCGCGCTTCCGGCCCCCGCTGTCAAGGAAGGAGTCCGGTTGTCGTGGTTCCCTCTCGCTTTTCTTTGTGCGCGCTGCTTCTGCCCGGGTGTGCGTTCTGCTTTTTGCGCCATTTTGCCTTTTTGTGTGCGACGCGTTGGAAGGCCGCGAAGACGCAATCAAGGAACGTATGGGCTGCAGCCGAAAATCAACTGCAGCGGGTAGAGGTAAGTGTTCTGCTTATATGCTTCGTTCGTGCAGTACGCGTTCTGTGCGGCACATAGCTACGAGGAGCACGCTAGTTCTCACGCGTAATGTATACACGCACCGATGGCCGTGGGCCCGAGATTGCCGTTCAGAGACGTGCTTCTACGTAAAGCGTGAATCGCGGCCTCATGGTTCAGCCACGTGCAGCGATTTTCAGGGGCTGCGTGCGCCCACGTGTAAAAAAAAAACTTCCTGTGAGGAACACTGAAGCGTACGAAGAGCATTGGCGCACGTTAATTGAAGAAAGTCGAAGAAAGTCGTTTATAGTATCTCTATCATGCGGGCACATACAATCGCGATCGAGCCTGACTTTCGGTTACGATTACTGCTACGCGGGCCAAGGATCGAAATCGAGTTGGTCGAGCTCTAGCGCGCCATGCGCCTCTGTTTAAATGCAGAACACCTTATGAATGGGCTTAATGGGCAGTAAAAATAGTCGTAAAAACCATTTTTTACATTTTCAGTTGTAATTCAGGCCAAGACATGTGCTATGACTACCATGCTGGCCATCTGCAGCTCCCTTGAATTCATGGTGTCGGCACTACTGTCGTAGGTTCGTAAAAGTATTCGTCAATAAAAAGCAGACTACTTTTCGTGCACTGATCAGCTTTTTTTCTGTTTTATTTCTTACGCTCTCTCTTTTTTGTTGTTCCTCGCTTCCTGGCACACCGAGCCCCATACGTCGGTGTCCGGTGGCGATGGGGCAGCTCAGTGTTTAGTTCGTGTACTGATAGTGTGCAGTTTCATTCTTGTATAGCATTAAGATATGGGCCTAATTATTTCAGCAATAGTTATTTCCAAATAAATTCTATTCATTTTTATAGCTTATTGCCTATAAGCCTCAAACAAGGGCCAAAAATTTCTTTCGACTGGCGTATCCATTAGCTGGGAATTATTGAATCAAGTAAATTTGTAGTCTTGTAATTTTATACCGCATTTTCATCCATTTCTGCTGAAATGATACTGTACCCGAGGTGTAGAAAGTGCCTTGATGACAGCAGGATCGTTGGAAGTATGGTTATGATTTATTATTGAGATGCATGTATCTGATCACTGATGTTTTCTCTGGAGTCTAATAACATGTGGCTTGTGAATTCCCAGCATGCAGCTGAAGGGGGGCTGGAAGGACTGCCAACAACTCCGCACCTTGCTGTGATTGGTATGTATTTGTCATTTATAGAACTTTGGCTCAATACATGGCTTGTACAGTGTATTTTATTATTCTACGATGTAACCTGATTTTGTGTAACTTCACTCTACTTAGTAGGACATATTCAAAACTTAGGAATGAGGCTAGCCCTGGATGAAAGGCTTAATTGCTGCTTCATCTTATGTATGTACAGTTTGTTTAATAATTAAACATGATAACAATGTGCAAGTATGGCCAGTAGTTTTCCATTCTTATTAGAGTGTACAAAAAATTTGGAACTCAGTAGCAGTACTGTTGATAAGTGGGGAGGGTGGGGCAATCTCTGCACTATAAGGTGATATGCCAGAGTTCATCGAGACTAATGTGCGGCCTTTTGACTTGCCAAAAGCATGACGTTCTGCTAGAAAGCATGAACGAAGCTGAGCTTGGCTTTTCTCATCAATGTCATGGCAGGCTAGGTACAAAATGGAGGGCCTTTGAAAAGTTGCCTCGGTGCTTGCCCAAGTTTCGTTACCTCATCACTATTTCCCATTATTTAAAAAAAAAAACGAAGTATTCTGCCGACAAAGTTAATTCTTTTTTGTCGTGCAATATTTGTAAAGCTTTTTCCATAAACAAGTTCTATGTAGTATGTTTACATGAAGCAAGCGTCTTCAACAGATATAATTAGTGGCGTGTAAAGCACTGATAAGGGAGGGCATGTTGCATGTGTCTGTCTACTGCCAGGGTACCATAAGGCCTAGCAACAAGACCCAGTATGGCTTTTTACGAGTACATTTGAATTCGGCTTCTCTCAGTGGACACATCGAAGGCCATAGAGTTACTCGAATTATTAGATCACCCCTTTAGTGGGTAGCATTTGCGTGTGACTAATTTTTTTTCCTTGCAGGATCAAGCATGGGGGACATAAAGAAGATCATCGTTGCAGTGGATTCTACAAGAAGCCTTGAGAAGGCCATGGGCCTCCTCCTTGGTGCCTTCTTTGTGTTCAACGTTGCGTACCCTCCCGACTGCCCCCTCACCATGAAGTTTTTGCAGAGGTAAATGAGTGAATGTGGATGATGCGTTTGATAAGCAATCGGAATCCGAGGCAATAGTGTGAGCAGCAGGCTTCTTTTTCCTGAGGAAAGGCACTCGCCCTCCTTAGCCAATGCCTGCAAATGATCAGTTCTGCCCTGTTCCCCTGAAATTCTGATGTCGTCACATACATTCCTCTTGTGCATTTCTTCGTTCTCTGGCACAGCACCGTGTTGCTTTTTTGGCACACCTGTATGGTGATTTGCCAGTCACAGGCGTCTTTAGAAAGTAGAATGGTAAGATTATTGACATAGTGCTGCTTGCCATCAGTACATGCTAACAAGCCTTGCACATTGGCTAGCTCTGGCAATTGCGAGATGAAGGCCGGACTTTTAATTTTAAATTGCACCCAGTTCTGGTATTCTGACACTTGCAGAATTGCGGATTTGATCATTGTCATGTGATGAATGCACCAGCCTGGCAGTTTGCATTGCCTAAACTTGGTTACGTGTCCTGTGAGTGCATCTAGATAACACTTTTCAGTGTTTTGCTTATTTTTTTGGTTGGCTACTGCAAGAAAGGGGCTAGAACGAAGAACCAGATAGGACGGGCGACTGTCAATTATTGCTAAATGTAATGTGTGCAGCACTTTTATAAGTACCGACGTCAGGAAAAATAGGAGCGAGGATTAAGTGTAAATGCAGTTATTTTAAGTCGCTCTACTATGTATCGTGTCCACTGGCTAATGTCCTAGTGCAACATTACAGTGTGTCTGACTATGGGTTGCGTCCACACATGTGGCAAGTTGCCGGATGCCTCTCTGCACTTTTACAGGCCTCAGGTTCCCTTGTTACCATTGATGCAGTGCTCGCTGTAGCCTGTGTACAATCAGCCCCGAGAAAGTAGAGCTCTCTACCTCACCTTCTGGGCACTCAACAAACCTTTTGCAATGATGAATGTCAGATTTCATTTTGCATTGAAACGGGAGACGTGACACATAGGCAGGACAGCTTCACAGGTACTGTCACAACCATTACATGGCACTTTCCCCTTTCACCTGGTGATCTTTTAGGGGCTGGCAGGGTTATTAGCCCCTTTCAAAAAAAATTATGCTGTGATCCCATATTTGTCCAGAATTGCTCAGTACTTGAAATGGACAGGTGAAAGAGCCATCGTGAAGTCTGCTATGTTGGCACCTGAGAAGTTGGCCGCCCTTTGTGTCAACAGTTGCAGTGTAAAAGAAAAAAAATTAAGACATTCATCATCGTGACAGGTTTGTTGATTGCTCAGAAGATTTCAGGTGTGAAATTCCGCTTATTTGTGGCCAAGGGCACAGAAATTAGAATGAGCATTGTGCAAATGGTAAGATGATGAGGCATGATAATGAGGTTTTTAAATGTATGCATGGTTGCCACATGTGCAATTGCAGCCTATACCTGGACATCAGGGTGTTACATCAATACTGACCTATGTTTGCGGCTGATAGCTGAAAACACTGAAATGCAGCAAAATGCTCTTGCATAGTTATGGTTTCTAGACTCTGTGTATGGTTCCTGTACATGATGAGCGCCTATTGTTACTAGAAATACTATACGGTGTGTATGTGCAATTGTGGGCTGTTTTTACGAGTTATAATAATGGTTACATTTAGGTACATCATCTATTGTTAGTGCATGTATATGTAGCTATTTAAGCGCACTACTAGTGTGCTCACATTTGTTGCTACCTGATTTTAATCTCGTCTTTCAATTTCGTAATACTGTGTGTTGCAGAAGGTAGTGCAGTTCACACATTCATGGCATTTCACGCGTGTAGGCAGAGTATGTGATTGGCACAGTTTATGGAGCATGGATTTATTCTATCCTCGTTTTGTTTCCAGGTACCTTGGGCAGAGCAACCCAACGAAAGGGCGCGGCAAAGGCAGGGCCTGCGGAATCGCACCAAAGTTGCTGAGCCTGCTGAATGCACTTTAATTTATGAATAAATGTGCAAGTAGAAATGTAAATTTGTTTTTGTTGCATGGTTTATGAGGTACTGCCCACTGCAAGTGACTTTCATGTGGTCAGGTTCACCACACTATATATTGACACAGAATTATGTTGAGACTTGTCGTGTTGGGCCATCATACTGACAACACAGTTGCATTTCATGTTGACAAGCCAAATTTTGGAATGGTTAAAAGCATAGTCATTTCGAAATTACAGCCTGCTATTACCTTGATGGCCAAATGCTGTACTGACAGTTATAGATAATTTCAAATTTGCAAAAAGTCTTGAAGTCATAAAAACAGTTTTAAAATTGACAGCTTGCCATCGCAGACAATCAGTGGTATAATTACAGTTTGGCTATATTTTCAAATCGATAAAAATGACATCGAAGTCAGGAAAAAACATTGTCATTTAGAAATGACATCTTGCTGTAACTGCTACGGTCAAATGCTATCAAATTGACAGTTCGACTGTATTTCACATTGACAAGAAAAACATCAAAATGATGGAAAAACTGTCATTTAGAAATGATGTTCTGCTGTCACTTTGATGGTCAAATGTCATCAAATTGACGGTTCAGTTGTATTTCAGATTGACAAGAAAGACGTCAAAATGATGGAAAAACTGTCATTTAGAAATGATGTTCTGCTGTCATTGTGATGGTCAAATGTAATCAAATTGACGGTTCAGTTGTATTTCAGATTGACAAGAAAAACATCAAAATGATGAAAAAGCACCATCATTTTAAAATGACGGGGTGCCATCATTTTAACGGTCAAATGCTTGGAAATAGAGCTGCCAAGGTATTTCCCGTCATTTTGACGGATTTTTTTTTACAGTGATGGTCGCTGTCCCCCGAAATCGCGAAACATGATGAGTAAGAGCTAACGCTCTTAAAAATAATATTTTCGCGGGGCGGGCAGACCATACACTTCCACAGTAACGCGTGTCGTATCAGAAGATCGACACTGAGGCGCCGAGTCAGGCACATGTGCATACTGCATCATCGCTCTGAAAGCTTCGTCGGTATCTACCAGAAGGGACGATCACCACCGCCGTTCTTTTGGTTTCTCACTCTCTGGCTCCAAACGACGCGCGGGTGGCGCTTGAGTACAGTCTCCTGAAAGAAAAGTGGCATGAGACCGGCTTAATTACCATCATCAGCGCGTGATGTTGCAGCTTTCGGACGACTGGAAATGTTAACGCGTTCTTTTAACGGTCTCGTGCGCGGTCGCAGATTCTGCGCCTCCAAGACTGTGTATGATGCGTGCCGAGAACCTTTCTGTGCAGCACTGTCCGGGCACCTTCGAGATATGTGCAGGCTCAGGTAGGTTGGAGGCGAGTTTAATTCTTTTGGGGCTCGTTTCTTCACCGTCTGTTGGTTTCGAGCACTCGGTAAAAACATCAAGCCTGGCATCCCGCTTACTCATCTGCAGGTAGTGCGCGCTTTGACGCGAACGCTCAGTGTGTGCCCGGGTGCATCACCCAGTGTCACAAAATTCAGCGCATATTCGAAAAAAACGGCGCTGCGCGTAAGCAATCACGCCCGCGCGCGATCAAATAAAACAAAAAAAAACAGCGGGGAAGGACCCCCGGACAGCGCGTAAACCTGTGGGCTTTCCACTCCGAAGTAAACATAGGCACGCGCGACGTCGATTTCTCGAGAATGTCTGAGTAGTTTCTACTCATCGTTAACGGAGAGGGCGCGCTACCTATTATGTATGCGGAACGCACTCAACGTTACAGACGCCAAGCCGCGTCTACTCGCCCGATACACCACAGCTTTCACTCTCT
The DNA here is from genome assembly GCF_052857255.1 of Amblyomma americanum. Taxonomy (NCBI): domain Eukaryota; kingdom Metazoa; phylum Arthropoda; class Arachnida; order Ixodida; family Ixodidae; genus Amblyomma; species Amblyomma americanum. Next base: position 80,289,041 of record NC_135505.1, on the reverse strand, counting down.
AACCAGGCAGGCCAAGCAGTAGTTAAACTGCATCTAATTTTTTTGCCGATCGACTTCAGTGTACGTTAAAAATACTAATATCAACATTGGTTTCGAAGACATTGAATAGCCATAACTGTCTTCTTGGTGGAGAGCTCAAACGTCCTCTGAGGGAAACGAGGAAGGTGGCACATTGTGCTAGCCTCAGTTCTCCCCTGGATGATGTCCGCAGTACTCGTGCTGTAGAGCTTCAACTGCTTGCAAGAGTCATGCCTTCACGTCTTGCGGCCGCGTGTTGGAAGGAACGCGAGCGGACGCATGCCATATCGGCTCCGTCAAGTGTCGCTATTTCTTTCGGCGCATCAATTAGGCCTCTCTTGAAATTTGATCGAGTGGGTCCCTAACATCACCAGGACTCTGGACACCAAATTTCATCAGGTGGGCCCAATTTTCGCTTTGCGAGGGGAGATTGTCACTTTGCCATCAGGAGCGGGCGCTAGGCCTAACGGCTGCGTCGCTCCCGTGGCGGCGACACCCTCGCCGCATCTCAAGATGGCTTCCCAAGCCCCTCTAAGGGGCTACGACCCTGCCGAAATGACCTGGACAACTGTTTCGGCACCTCAACCTGAAGCTACCGCGGAACCTGCACGTTTCGAGCACGAGGAGCTCTTTCAACTTGTCAACCGGCGCGGCAGAGCCGGCTCCAACACGGCGGCTGCCACATCGGCGGCGTCCCAAGCCAAGCAGCAAGCCCTCACTCACGGGCCTGCCTCATCGCGTACAAAACAAGCCCAGTCGCGTCATTGGAAACCCCGCCCAATGCCACAGATGCACCCTGAAGACTACGTGGTCATAATCAAGCCCAGGGTCACCGCCGACCTACGAAATACGTTCCGACGTGGTGAGTTGGGCAAAGCCCTGAACTCGCACCTCGGTATTTCTACTGCCGAGCACGTTCTAAATATCGTCCACGCCTGGGAGCAGAATCTGCTCGTTGTGGGCGCACGGAATCCACACATTGCCGATCGCCTGCTCGGCGAATTCAAGTTGTCGACAACCAAAGGCACCCTGCCCGTACACGGGCATTTGAAACAAACCGGGGAAGTGTGCCGCGGCGTCATCGGAGGCATCGCCGACGAAGAAACCAGCGCAACGCTCACCGCCCAAATTGCCTGGCGAGGCGGCCAGGTTGCCAACATTTGCCGCCTCGGAAAATCATCCATCGGGGTGATCACCTTTGTTGGAAAGGTGGTCCCGCGGTACGTCCACTACAACGGGGAACTCACCCCCGTCCGAGAATACAAGCGCACTGTGCCGGCCTGTGTGAAGTGCGCTACTGTGGGACACTGCGCGGACATTTGCCCCACGCCTAACTGGCCCAAGTGCGGCCTTTGCGGCCAAACTGTGACTGTGACGCAGGACGGCCGTGCGCCACACGAGTGCAACCGGTCCTGTGCAATCTGTGGACTAGCCCACCCCATGGGCTCGAAAGATTGTAAGGCAAAATTCCGCAGACTTCATCTTGCCGGAGCCAAGCCCTCCCAACATGGGGTAACCGAGAAGCCAGCGCCTGGAAACAGGCAAGCTGCCCCCGTCGACGAAGCCAATGGCGGCGCGGTACGCGGCAATCACGCCACCGGCTCGCGCGAGGGAGACATCAACGCGGCCTCCTCCTCTCCCGGAGTGAAGTCAACGGGAGAGAAGAAGCGAAAGAAGATAATGAAGAATAAGCAGGCGCCACCACCGCCCCCTAGCGGAGACGACGCCAAGCACTTCCCCGCCCTCAAACCAGGTGGCGCTGCCGGAGCCCGATACGAGGTGATGGAGGTCAACAGGGAAGTGTACGAGGTTAGGCCCCACCCTTTTGCACAGGATGGCATCCACTACGGTGGTGCCACTGGCAAGAAGGTGGGTAGTAGGATAGGTCGCCAGGCAACAGCTTTTTTGGGGGGACCCAGAGCTCTGAAGGAACCAGTGTAGAGAAGGAAGAATTAAGATCAAACGGACAATGGAACCATAGGGGAAGAAAGAGACGCAAGCGCCAGGGCCAAGTTAATTCAGATATAGGTTTCATTAACATGCAAGGTGGCAGGAATAGACTGAAATGGGAGGAAATAGAAGAACAGTTAAGACAGGAGGAATTAATGGTATATGGTTTAGCGGAAACACATCTTAGAGACATGGAGCAACCACCCTGTAACCCAGACTACGCATGGGAATATTGCAATAGAACCGAGGGCAGCAGAAAGGGAGGTGGAATTGGGGCATTCATTCATAAAAGTATGAATTTTCAAAGGGTTAGACTGGGATGCAGGGAACATTTATGGCTAAAAGGAACAGTGGCAGGCAAGCAAACACTCCTTGGCTTTGTATACCTGTGGACAGGGGTTAATGCCAAAGAGGAAAACAGGAAAATGTTAGAATGTATTGCAAGCGACATTGATGAGCTAGGAGGACAGGGCGAGATAATTATATTAGGCGACATGAATGCACACATAGAAGACCTGGATGGGTACACGGATTCGACAGGAAGCATGCTGCAGGACATGTGTGACAGGCATGATTTAGTTGTATGCAACAGCACCGAGAAGTGTGAAGGGCTCATAACATGGGAGGCGGGGAGTCTGCACTCGACGATAGATTATGCACTAATGTCACAGAGGATGTATAACAGATTAGGGGTAATGAGCATAGATGAAGATGGTTCCAGAAGTCTAGGTAGTGACCACAAGCGTATCAAGTTGAGCTTCAGAAGAAAAAGCAATGTAGGACTGAATCAAGATAAACAATCAGGGGGAAATTTTTACTCAGAAAAGCAATTGGAAGTAGCAGCCAAACAAATCGAGAAATTAATTTTTGAGGATAGTGAAACAGAATGGACTTATACCAAATTAACTCGATTACTGGAGCTAGAGCTAGCTAAGGTGGGAGTAAAGCTAAAAGGGAAAAGATGCAAACCCAAGAGTTGGTGGGATGAGGAGGTCAAGAGGGCAATAGAAAAGCGCAAGGAAGCATCCAGGGAACACAGATATTCCAAGAAGAGGGGGGAACCAAAACCCGAAGTAGACAGAAAATGGGATACCTTCATAAAGTGTAGAAGGGACGCATCCTATTTGATTAATGAGAAAATTAGAAAAAAGGGTGCCCAATGGATGTCAAAAGTAAATAAAAAGGATAGAAAAGCAGCCCAAAAATTCTGGAAACATCTAAATGCAATGAGTAATAAAACTAGGCTAGAACAAAGGTTTATTGTTACAGATGAGGGTATTCGACTAGAAGGGGATGAAGCAATAAAACACATAGGAACAAGGATGACGGAAAAATTTTCAGCACAGCACGTGGTACATAATTTATCGAAGGAGGATAGACCGGTTACAGCAATAGCTTCACTTGAGCAAGGAGAGTGGGAAAGGGCAGAGAAGAAGGTTCCTAGTGGCACATCAACAGGACCAGATGGTATCCCGATTATGTTGATAAAGAAGTTAGGACCAAAATCCAAGCAAACATTAATACAGGTAGTGAACAAAATGATAGTGGATGAGAAAGTCCCCGATGAATGGCGATTAAGTAGAATGAACATGATATATAAGGGAAAGGGGGACAAAGCAGACGTAAGTAACTATCGCCCCATAACAGTGACGTCTGTGGTTTACAGGGTGGTGATGCAAATTATAAAGGATAGACTGCAGGCTTGGGTGGAGAACGAGGGGGTGCTAGGGGAACTACAGAATGGGTTCCGGAAACAAAGGAGGTTGGAGGACAATCTATTTTCATTGACACAGTGTATAGAAATTGCGGAAAAGGAACATAGGCCCTTATTGCTAGCATTTCTGGATATTAGGGGAGCCTATGACAACGTTACTCAGGAGCATTTGTGGGACATATTGGGCACATTGGACGTGGAAAATGGAGTAATTAATCTTTTAAAAGATATATATATATAGAGGTAACAGAGTGCTCATAAAATGGGAAAAAAATGTATCAGGGCCTGTAGAGATACAGCGGGGGCTTAGACAAGGATGTCCTCTGTCCCCTTTGTTGTTCATGTTGTACCTGCAAGGTTTGGAGGCCAAGCTAGAGGGGAGCGGACTAGGTTTCAACCTATCTTTTTTCAAGCAAGGGGAATTGATTAAACAGACATTACCGGGACTAATATATGCGGACGATATAGTGATAATGGCTGACAACAAGGAAGACCTGCAGAAGTTGTTAGACATATGCAGTACAGAGGGAGATAGATTAGGCTTCAAGTATAGTAAGGAAAAATCTGCAGTCATGACATTTAATGAAGAGGGCGGCGAGCATAGAATACAGGAGTTCGTGCTAAAGGTAGTGAATGAGTACAAGTATCTTGGGGTGTGGATAAATAACAGTGTTGAGTATCTGACAGAGCATGAAAAATATGTAATGAATAAAGCTAGTAGGAATGCAGCTGTCATGAAAAATAGGGCACAGTGGAATTACAATAGGTATGAGGTGGTAAGAGGGATCTGGAAAGGGGTGATGGTCCCTAGCCTGACCTTCGGGAATGCGGTCCTGTGTATGAGGCCAGATGTTCAAGCAAGGCTGGAAATTAGGCAACGGGGAGTAGGGAGGTTAGCTTTGGGAGCACATGGCAATACACCAAATCAGGGGGTACAGGGTGATATGGGATGGGCGTCTTTCGAGAGCAGAGAGGCTAGCAGTAAGATAGCATTTGAGGAACGATTGAGAAGGATGGAGGAAAAGCGGTGGGCTAGGAAAGTTTTCAGATACCTGTATATAAAGAATGTTGACACGAAATGGAGAAAGCGAACTAGAAAATTGACAAGCAAATATCTGGACAGCAGTAAGGGGGCAAATCAGCAATTATCGGTTAAGAAAAAGGTTAAAGGAACAGAGAGAGCTTTGTGGAAAACAGGGATGCTGACGAAATCGGCACTAGAAACATACCGGACCTTTAAACAGGAAATTGTCAAAGAAAATATCTAGGATAATTGTAGGGGAAGTTCTTTGTTGTTTGAGGCCAGGACTGGAGTTTTGCGGACTAAGAAGTATAGAGTCAGGTACCAGGAGATAGACACTTTGTGCATTGCGTGCGGAGAGGAGGAGGAAACGGCTGAACACTTGATACTTTTCTGTAAAGGGCTTCACCCTACAGTGGAAGGCAGCGGAGCTGACTTACCCAAGGCATTGGGGTTTAGGGATAGTGAAGGGAAAGTGGATTTTAAGAGGTTAGAAGTAACCAAGCAAAGGTTATCTGATTGGTGGCTAAAAGCAAGACAGGAGTAAAATTTCACAAGACATGGCTAGGTGGCTTGAGCCACCGCCCGATGTAAAGGGTTCAGCCGTATCCATCCATCCATCCATCCATCCATCCCTAAAACCCCTAGATAACAGGAAAGTAGCGACACTCTCCCCCGCGCCGCGCTTTCCTCCTCGATTCTCCTCGCGCAGCGGCTGAGAGCTCTGCGCACGACACGCTTTTTCTCCTTGGAGCTCGCCGGTCGGCCGCACCAGTGAGTGAAGCGCGTGTTTTTGGGCCAGGTCTGCTCTCCAGGAGTGCGCAAAATATTTGAAAAATTGCGAGAAAAGCATTGAGAATGCCCAAAGTAACGTTCATGAAGAGATCGGTTTCTTCTTAGGAGTGTTTGAATGGGGAATACTGATGTAAACAAAGCTTTCAGGCGAGTTCGGCACTGCAGACGCTTTTTAAGTAACATGATAAGGTGTTTTACTTTGTGCACTTTATCTAGTACTGCCTCTGACTTTGTCTGTGTTTGTTTCTTAGGGCGTGAACTCTGTCACCGCGGTAAAACTTCGGAAAACGACCCAGGCTGGTGTTTTGAACTTCAAGATCAGAGGTCAAAGCGGGACATGGTCTATTTCGCTACTGCCAAGCTATCTGTCTAAGCTTAGTATATGTCACGTGATCAACCGTTAGTTTGGATAAGTGGTTAATTATACACTTATTTTACCAATTACCAAGCCAAATTAATTGATATTTAGTAAATTACAAATAAAACCCAAATTGGCGCTGCAGCATCGAGTCATATATCGTTGGAAACCTTAGGCCAAGTGTAGTGGCACTGTGCTGGTTAGCGATCCGCATTAATCTGCGTTAATTAGTTTATTTTGTATGAAACCAAACTTTAAGCTATACGATCAAGTCATATATCGTTGAAAAGCTTAAAATGAATGCAAATGCTCTGAATCAGTTAGCGATCCCTATTAATTAGCGTTACTGAGCTATATGCAATAAAAACTACCCTTGGCATTATAGCATCGAGTCATAAACCTTTCGAAAGCTTAGGTTGAATGCAAATGAGCTGCGCAAGTTATCGACCCGAATTAATTTCCGAAATTTGGTTCCAGTATGTAGTAGGGGATATAAAGCTGGTATTTTGATTAGGCATCACAAAAAATGTATCATTAAAGAAAATGAGAGCATGGTCAGCAGGATGATTTATTTTCGCGCACGCACAAGGACATCGATTGACAAGATACACGTAACAGACGGGAGTATCACATAATATTAAGCATCTACTCTAGTACAAAAATGTGCTATGCAGTATTGATGACAGTTGAGAAAAAACACGCTCATGGAAATACAACAGTGGTGTATGTCATAGCTCAAATCAACATCACTTTGTACATGTATACAGCAATTTCATGCAACTGAAAGTTGACGGACAATGGGATCTTACACTAAAAGCTTGTCTGTTAAAAACTGCGGAATTGTTTTTACAAAGGCGACGCTGCAGGAGCAAGAACTAGCACGTTTTTAGTCCAGACGCTATTTGCAGAGAAGATGCAATGCGCGGATGCTTTGGTGATTCGTTGCGTTCTGTCCTCGCTTGCAAAATAACCTAAAAACGAAGCAGCAAACAACCCTCGAAGGATGCCTTCCAACGAACGGCGTCAACCGTTTGTTATGACGTCGTGGTTAATCCCATAACGTGACATCGCATGTGGCTGGTAGGTTTCTGTCTGAAATAGGATTAACCGCGCCGTCATGGTGATTGGTCGATGTCATTTGCCGAAGGGTCTCCTTCTGGTTTCCTTCTTGAGCTGTACCTGACTGTAGCAGATAAAACGCGCAAGTGATACTTAGAAAATAGCAGTATATCTGCAGTGAATATTGGTAACCTTGGCTTCATACACCACGCAAAAGTCTGCCTTAACCAATATCAGTGGGTAGCGACTGTGGCGTTTGACTTTTACGCCCTCTCCTAAAACTTAGGTTACGTACAAAACTTTACAGATGCAGTTTCATCCAATTTACGTCTTGCGCAACTGCTTACTGCCACCTCACCTGATGGTTGACACTGCGGCACGCATGCCAATGCTCTTGCTGGCGCATCTCGCACTTTCAGCCGCAGAAAATCTTTTTGACGCTTCAGTTTTCACAAGAATCTGCATTCGCAGATTGCAGAATATCTGAACAATATTAGGAATCACGTTGTGACAAGAAGGAAAGCACGTTTGCCCTGAAATGTTTCGAGTAACGCTTTGCTGCACCTCAGCCACATTTACAGAATTATGTATCAGCGCTTCTTTATTGTTGCGGAAGAAGTTTTCAGCAACTTTGATGACCTCAATCACGCCTTGAGACGGAGTAGCCAGAGACTAACGGTGCTCAGAAAAATTTTTGAATTCTATCAACTTTGAAGGTATGCCATTATCAACCAGTGAATTATGACAATATTCACACTGTATCCGCTTTGTCAGCCTGGAGACAACGTAACCCGCGAAGTAGGCAATCGATTCCTCTACTTCAGGACTTAAATCTACAAGGTCTTCTGGGGCTTGAGTGTTGCTTGTCGTGATTTTTTTCTCACTTGCATCCCGCAAATTCATCAACAAATAGCCCTCCTCTTCAGCAGAATAGCTACCATGCTTGCAGGGCTTGAGGAATTGCGCTAGAGTTGCGCTCCTCAAGCTGCATTTAAATTCATACAGTCGCGGGACAAGATTTTTCGCACGCAGGGTGGAAAACAAATTTTTGAGACCATCATGGCTTAATCTGCTTAGGAAGACGTACTGAAAGTTGTATTTGTTGAGAAGAACATCTTGGACTTCCAGAGATGTTCTTGTGGCTAAAATGATGCCTGTTTGTACAGGCTTCCAAACCGCTTTGTTTTGGTTACCAATAACAATTTTAGATAACATTTCGGCTGTCGCATGCAAAAATGCTACGCTGTCATGATAAGCCTCCTCAACCGCATGGCTGAAAGCGAGGTTTGTCGTTCGTGATGTCATCAGGCGAAACCACCTAAATATTGTTTCAATGAACCACGCGGTAGTACGCACATTTCTGAGAATTTTTCTCTTTTCCTCAAGCAGACGCAAACCAGAAGCCGTGTCGTTATGAAAAAGAGAAAAAGCCGGGCCTACTTTCATTTTATCATAATGATTCGGGTCAAGAACAGACGCGTTCAAGTGCGGCGCGAGCTTGAGGTCATCCTTTTCGTCATGCCTCACTACGGCCTTTACAAACTCGACGTTCACGCAGTTTGTCGGCAAATCGTGTTTCTTCACAATTTCGCCGGGAAGGCAAATGAGCTGGCCTTTCGTCAAATGATTTCTTAGATTTTTCTACAAGTGTGGTATGTCAGTCATAAACGAAAGCTTTCTCTGTGGATCACAGGGGTGAGGGCAACTGGTTCGCGGCCTGCTGTGCTTTCCTACGGGGATTCCAAAGAACTTCCAAAGTGCCTGATTCGCACTGCCCGTGTCAGAAACAACAACATGAATATTGATTCAGATGGACTCGCAGGCGGTAATTAGGTCAACTACATGAGCTTTAAAGCTGGCAGTGTGGATAGAGTTGCCGGTTAGTTGATATCCGATGGTTTGCTTCCATCTGGTAGAAAGACCTCCCAGTATAAATACCAAAGCATGTGTGGCTAAGCAGTCATAAGGAAGCGAACTATCGGACAAAGGCAGTGTGGGTGCGCCCAAAACTTCACAGCATGAATGATCATATACGAGACCCGACGCGATCTGCATCTCGTCTACCATCAAAATGGCGTGGCGTTCCTCCGGCTTCATGAGGTTCACCTGTAGAATGCAAATCGATGTTAGGAATGACTGAAAGCTCGCGATAGTATTAATTTGTTAAGTAAACATACAGATTTAAGACGCGCAGGAGACACCACTAAAAAAAAGCAGAAACGCAGCCAAACATATAGGTATAACTGTTCAGCATATTAGTTTCGCAACAATAAAAAGAAAGGTAAAACCGTCAAAATCAACTACGCAAAGCGACCTGATACTAGGCAATTGAGCTCACAGTATAACAGGCTTGGCATATGGTAACTATTTACCTTGATCTTGAGGGGTTCCAAAATATCAGTAAGAAGTCCTGGTCGAAACTTTGCATGTTCGATGTGCCTTTGCAGGGTTCGTTCTGAGGGCAAAGGGTAACTATATTCTCTTGGGACACTGTAGCCCCGCGTTCCACATGCCAGCCGCAACCTCAGTGACTTCAGAAGTGTGTCAGCTTCCCACCGCGATCCCTGATTTGACGGCCGCTCCAGTGACGACATCTGATCATCATTGAAAAGATGTTTGAGCTTTTTCTTCAGCTGTTCCTTTTGCGCCTCGCTCTTCAAGTATCTTTTTCTTGCAGCTTGTAATTTCCTATTTGTGTCCTCTTGATTGTGCTCCAATTCTGCTATTCGTTCCAAGAGTGCCTGGTGCGATGCTGAAAAAAAAATTGTATCTGCAATGTACGTGTAGTTCAAGCGTGCACTGAAGAACGAGAAACATCGCGTGCGAATTTACTAACAGACGCGGAAAGCCCCCCTTTTGTGACTAAGTATGAAAGAAAGGTCTGGTGGCAGCAGAAACTGCGTTAGAGAGCACTGTATCGTTGGCTGCCGCAACATAATGCATAAAAGGGGCCATTTACCATTGGGCAAAACCGCTTCGGGGCACGGAACAGGTTCGTCACGGCAGTCTTGAGATGGTGCTGAAAGAGGAATTAAATAATTGTATGAGTACACGGCCACTCACTGAGTTCGTGTGTGCTTAAAGAGACAGCAGCTTACAGGAGGGTGCACTGGGAGAAGTGGTGGGCCCTATTGTCGACGCACTGCAACGCTGGGGCAAGCATGCGGTGGCCTCCTCCACTGCGTAAAAGACCACAGGGTCAAAAATTCAATAACGAAATAAAAAATGCATAATTTACCATTGATGACAGCTGGTTCGTGGCTCGCACCAGGTTCGCCACGGCAGTCTTTAGATGGTGCTGATGGAGAAATTAAACAACTGTATGAGTACGCGGCCACTCACTGACTTCGTGTGTGCTTAAGGAGACAGCAGCTTACAGCAAGGTACACTAGGAGAAGTGGCGGGCCCTATTGCCGACGCACTGCAGTGATGGGTCAAGCATGCGGTGGCCCCCTCCTCTGTGTAAAAGACCGCAATGTCAAAAATTCAACAACGAAATAAATAAAATGTATAATTTACCTTTGATGAAAGCTGGTTCGTGGGTCGCACCAGGTTCGCCACGGCAGTCTTTAGATGGTGCTGATGGAAAAATTAAACAGCTGCATGAGCTTAAGGAGAAAGCAGCTTACAGCAAGGTACACTAGGAGAAGTGGCGGGCCCTATTGCCGGCGCACTGCAGTGATGGGGCAAGCATGCGGTGGCCTCATGCGCTATGCAAAAGAGAGTAATTTCATTGAACGCAACAATAAAAAAACTTACAGGGTGCACTTAAGTCTCCAACGTGTGGAAATGCGAGAGCATAACTGCCACATCATTAACTATCGCTATCTCTATCTATCACTATCTACTGTAATTCCGTCAAGTGATCTATCATAACCGTCACTATCACATCACTATACGGGCCTATTACTATCATTTACTATTAATATCCGTAACAGTCACCATGATTAGCTATCACAATTCATAACCATTACTATATAATCTGATGCCGTCACGTGACCCACTGATATACCTCAATTTTCATTGGGCTACATTGTCAGTCTTGTCTCTATTATAACATCTGACGAGTCATCTGTACATTTACTTTAATTTCTTATACTTTCTTGTTTTTTATTTCATAAATGCAGATTGGAAAACAGCAAGCCACAAGAATAACTTACTGCTGTCAGCGGGAGGTTTCATGTCTCCGTCGAAGAGGCTTCCTTTGCTTCGGGACAGGTCGGTGAGAGAAAATTGTCGGAACTGCGTTGAGCCTCAGCTTTTTTTTCCCAAGTTCGTGTAATATTCGTGGCTCAAACTTGTCTTCAGTGAAATGTAGCTAGAACATAGAGCGACGAGTTAACCACTCAGGCAAGATGAAAAAAAAATCTTGCATACCATTGAAATAACTCGCAAAGTTGCTCGCAAAATGTTCCCCTATTTTTACGCCATAACCACAATCATTATTGATTGTTTAGGTTTCGTAAATACAGCAAATTGGCGCGATGATTCCAGCTGATTTTACATCGACGGGAAAAGGTTTCCCGCAGAAAAAGAAAACGCGGAATTGCGGTTTTAGAGCTCCAGCTTTCAAAGAGAAGGTTCCTGGCCAACGTTTAGTAGTCACGATCAAAGTGAAGCGTGTGTGATCATGTGAACACCCCCTGCACATTGGCCGTATCCCTGATAAAACCAAGCAATACCTGTTAACCCCCTCATGCGTGGAAACATGGCAAGACACATTCAAGAATTCAAAAAGAAAAACGCAGTGCGAACTCGCTAGCGCTCATTACCCGTAATACCGCAGGTTTACTTGCCAATGAGTTTTTCAGGGCCAGTATTAATTGTTCCCAAGTAACCTACGAACACTAGTACAAGCTGGAAAGACTAGCTCATCTGCAAGCCACAATTTCGATATTTAGTAAAGGACAGGGATCCTAGCAAAATCGCGACAAATGCAATCAGGAGGCTGTACCTTCCCACATATCATTGACAGCAGAAAGCAGACTATAGTGCCGTATTTCTGACTGTACAGAAGTCGACAACGTATGAAATGGGGCCTCACAGAATATTCAGCATGCTGCAGAGGACAGCCTCTTTTTCATGGAATGAACAAGTTGCCGCAGAAAAAAATATTAAGGAGCAAGGAGGGAGAATAGAAAACGCAGCGTCAGGTGACGCGTTATTACGGGCAGTGAGAAAGGCGCCTTACCTCGCAAACAACGCTGTTCTTGGTAGGAATAAAGATCTTTCGGCCAATATTGTGAAGCCATTGCTTCTTGCGCAAGCCGTCACGCTTGCCTTGAGGTATCATGAATACCACGTAACCATATTCGGGCCGCTTGCTGCAGTTGTACGCGCAACAGCACGGCACAGCGCTTGCACGTTGCAATATTCGCGTAATATTCGCTCGCCGAGCCTAGGAAAAAGAAAAACACAAGCAAAACGCCGGACCAAGGCGTTTCCAAGGGCAACGGCAGGGAGACCAATCGTCGCGCAGGAAATCGGGCGGAGAGCCGGCCCTCACGGAAGGGGAACGAAAGGGGCAAGGAGAAGGCGAGGAGGTCGCGCGGCGGCGGCAAAGTTCAATGGATGGCGGTACTTTCCTATTATCAAGGGCTTTACCGCGCCCCGGCGCAGCAGCAACACACTCAGGTGAGCAGCTGGGCAGAGGTCGCCTCCTCCCCTCCCTCCTCCTCACCCTCTTCCCCCTCCTCGGCTTACGGCATTGATGTCGAAAGCCGCAGACAAAATGAGCAGCTAAGAGCACATATCGGGCACTTGCTCACCAAAATTCAAAATTTAGAAGAAAAGCTAGCTGCTGCGACGGGTATCCCGAGTTCCGACGCCATGGAGAGTGAGCCCGAAATGGCCCGCGTTCGAGTCGGCAATGGCCGCAATGGAGGCGCGTCTCACCTCCCATTTCCAGAAAATGCTAGAAACGGCGATGAGCTGCATGGAGACCAAATGCTCGGCATCGGTCCCTACAGCTATCAGCCGGTGCATGAAATCCAACACCTCCCGAACGAGCCGGCGGTTCGAGGGGATCCGAGCCTTCAACAGGCACAAGAAAATTATCGGTACTCCCAGAGACGCGGATTCGGTGAACTCCAACCCCGCACCCCAACCCGGTGCTGGCTCTGGGTCGGAGTCCCATCAGCCCCCATCTGACACCTCCATTGCTAATGATGGCAGGACGACCTAACAAGCGTTCCCCTCCTCCGAAAACACACAAATTGGTAACCGTAACGCAATGGAATTGTAGAGGCTTCAAGGCCCGGCAGAAACGCGCGAACCTGCGTCTCTACCTAGAAACTTTCGAGGCTTTGCCCGCCGTGGTCGCCCTCCAGGAGCCAGGAACGGCGGCCAAGTTGACTAATTACGCGACGTTCCAGCGACATCCCTCGTCGTGTCTCCTCGTACACAAGTCGTACACCGCCTCTGAAATTGACCTCGATCTCAATACACCGTACTCATACGCCATGGTAAGGATCCTTCTCCTTCGACGGTCGGATCCTCCCCTACACGTACTTAATGTATACTGCTCCCCGAAACTGAAGCGAGTGACCTTCGCGGACCTCTTTAGCCGTGCACTTGAAGAGGCGGGTCGCGACCCCCTGCTGATTGTGGGCGACTTCAACGCCCCTAGCCAGCTATGGGGCTATCGTAAGGAGGAATTGCGCGGACGCATGCTGGCGGAGTTGGCGTCCACACTGGGGCTCACCCTCCACACTGACCCGGCATTTCCTACGCGGGCAGGCAACTCGGTGACCCGAGACACATGCCCGGACCTCACCTTCACTCGCAACATAAGACACGCTGACTGGATCAACACCGAGGAAACCCTCGGCAGCGACCACTGCATCCTCAACACTACTGTTTATACAAGCCCCCTCAAGCGCCCCACCACACAAGCACACATCCCCAATTGGACCACCTTTCGCCAAAATTTCCCATCCGACGCCAACACGAACATCACAAAGCAAGGCTGCACGAATTGGTCCCAGTTAGTGATATCGCACCTTCGCTCCCACGAGAAGCAAATATAGCTCACAGAGTGTTGCATTTGGGTTGCAAGCCCCAAGGGTAGCGTTGGCCTGGCGGCCTGGGGCAAAGCTGGAAACATCCGAAGGTCCCGGCAAAGGATGAATCGACTGGCAACAGAACAACTTGTTTATTCTGGCATCGCAAAAGAGCAGCCGGTCAGGGCGACCACGTTACTCGAAGGAAGCAAATCGAAGTCTGTCTCGGCGTCCGGGGCAGCGGCGTTTTATACCCTCGGAGTCGAGGGCAAGAAGGAACGGCTTGGGAAGAGGCGTCCGATACGGCGACGCTTGAACATGTCCAGACGTGACGGGCGCGTCCGCCAGGCCGGCGGCGGTCAGACCTCCTCGCCTCCCAGTTGGGGAGCTCCTCTCCCCGGCTGCCGCGCTTTGACAAGCGTGGGCACCAACATGCACACACACACACATGCACGCACGACGACACGTGGCACTGAAACCTGCCTGGACGCGCTTGGCGGGAGGCGTTGCGGCCGCGATGAACGAAGCCGCGGCGTCCGTTGCATCAGCGCCGGCTATACCGCGCGTCGTAGGCGAGACGTAACAGACCGCCCCGCCGGGAGAAGGAGATCCCGATGGTCAGGGGACTGCATCCGCTGTCCAGAGGGATGTCGCTCGATGATGCTCGTAATCGAAACCGATCGTTCCTCGACGTTGCTTGAGCACAGCGCACAGAGAAGGCCTCGTTCACATGTTCAGGATCACACCGGACACGGCAAAGTGACTTCGGGAGAGTTGCCATTTTTGTGCTCGTTCCCAGCAAGCGTTAGAACTACGCCGAAACGCAACCGCTCAGTCAGCAAGCACGAGACAACCCTCACTAAGCTCTGCCAGGCTCTTTCCCCTTTTATACTACTGCCTAGTTCCTTACAGTAGTCAAGCAGCACTCAGAACGCGTCCACAAATTGGAAAATTGCACTAGAAAGCACATAATCACTTAGAAACACTAAACAAAAGCAATATGTTAAAAATCCTGCCTCAGGAAGAAAACATCAGTAACCAACAACTTTGAGGCGGATTCCTACGTTAGGGGCTTCGACTTAAGCCATCGGCGTTACCGTTGAGACTCCCCTTTTTGTAACGCACCTCAAAGGAATATTGTTGCAAAGCGAGGCTCCAGCAAAGGAGGCGGCCATTTTTGGGAGATATGGTCTGCAGCCATTGGAGAGGGCAGTGATCCGTCTCAATGATAAACCTCGAGCCGGCTAGGTAGCATGATAATTTCTGAACGGCCCACACGAGACACGCACACTCTTTCTCAGTGGCGCTGTACGCCTGCTCACGACAGGTCAGCTTACGACTAGCATACAGGACGGGGTGTTCCACTTCTCCATTGTCCCTTTGGCACAGTACAACGCCCATGCCTCGCTCACTAGCATCGCACTGAACAACGAACCCTTTTGTGTAGTCTGGCGATCGTAGCACAGGCTGGCTTGTTAGGGCGCTCTTTAGGGCGCTAAAAGCTCTTTCTTTTGTCTCGCTCCAGACGACTGTTTGGGGCTCTGTTTTTCTTAGAGCATCCGTCAGGGGAGCCGCGATATCGGAGTACCTGGGGATGTACCTCTGATAGTAGCCGGCGACACCTAAGAACGACCGAATATCGGTCTTCGTGCGCGGTTGCGGGAAGTCTCGCACAGCGGCCACCTTTATTTCAGAGGGGCGGCGACGACCCTGTCCAATCACGTGACCGAGGTAGACAACCTCGGCCTGTGCTAATTGGCACTTGGGAGCCTTGATTGTCAAGCCCGCTTCGCGCAGGCGGGTTAGCACTGCCCGCAAGTGTGCCATATGCTCAGACCAGGATGCGGAGAATATCGCTACGTCGTCTAAATACGGTAAGGCAAATTCTTCCTGTCCCCGCAACACTTTGTCCATGAGGCTTGAAAAGCAGTATGGCGCGTTCTTCAAACCAAAACTCAAAACTTTAGGACGGAATGTTCCCATTGGTGAAATGAACGCCGCATACCTACTAGCCTCTTCTGTAAGTGGAACCTGCCAATAACCCCTGACAAGATCTAGGGTGGAAATAAACTGAGCGCTACTAACTTTCTCAAGGCGCTCCTCGATGTTAGGGATCAGATAAATTTGATCCTTAGTGATGGAATTAAGCCTGCGGTAGTCGACGCAAGGACGAGGTTCCTTGCCCGGTACCTCAACTAAAATCAAGGGGGAGGTATAATCATTCTCACCCGCCTCAATAACACCGAGCTGTAGCATTTTCTTTACCTCAGCCTCCATAATATCGCGCTGGCGGGGTGACACCCGGTACGCCTTGGATCGTACTGGCTCTGGGGAGGTAAGTTCTATATCATGAGTAAGGACAGAAGTCCTACCAGGCCTCTTAGAGAACTGACCTTGAAACTCTTGTAAGAGTTGGTGTAGTTCGGTTTTCTGCTCAGGCGACAGCGGTGCTTTAATGATTAAGTCACTAATAACCTGATCAGTGTCTTCCCTGTTCGTCACTGAGCTTAGTCCCGGAAGCTCGACCGGAAGCTCTTCTAACTTTCCCGTGTCGTGCATTTCCTCTCCAGTACCTGGTGCCTTCAACGCTACAGGCTCAATTTTATCCAGTTCGGACGTGCTCGGAATATCAGCTTGCTGCGCCTCCGACCCTTTTTCATTGTTCGACAACGTCGGCCCCGCAACTACCGCCTTTGCAGCGAGCTCCCGAACTCCTGATCTGGTTAAGGCCTGAACGCTAGCCTCACCAAACAAAAGCCCCTTCTCGCGCAGGAGGTGATCAGACCTGTTCGAAAATAGGTACGGGTACTGGGGGGGCAGCATAGATGACACTGCGGCCTCCGTCTCAATTGCTCCGAAAGGTCCTTCAATAAGCACTTTTGCTACGGGCAGACACACGCTGTGAGCTTCCAAGGCTTGCTTGATCCATGCGCACTCGCCCGTGAACATATCGGGTTCTACGTAAGAGGGGTGAACTACATCCATTGTAGCTGCGGAATCACGAAGCACTCGGCACTCTTTCCCGTTCACGAGGAAGTCTCGCATGTAAGGCTCGAGAAGCTTCATGTTCTCGTCAGTGCTACATAATGACAAACACACGACTTCTCTTTTTGTTTCTGGACACTGCGCCGAAAAGTGACCCGGCTTCTGGCACGTATAACACACGCGCGCTTGCCTCCTCTCGAACCGCTTTCTGCGTTCGGCTTCGGCTGCCGCCGTCTTCTTACGTTCGGTCGGACTGCTTTCACTCGCATCCGCACTACGTGTGTCCCCCCTTGCTCTCATGGGTGTGAACTTCGGCCTCTCAGACTTGGAGCCAAATTCACCCTTTTGACCGTCCTTAGCTCCGCGAGCCCGACGCGTCACAAACTCCTCAGCTAGCTCGGCGGCTTTACCCACTGTACTAACGTCTGGCCTATCCAAGACCCAGTACCGCACGTTCTCAGGTAACCGACTATAAAACTGTTCCAGCCCGAAACACTGCAGAATTTTCTCGTGGTCACCAAACGCCTTCTCTTCTTTGAGCCACTCCTGCATGTTTGACATAAGCCTGTAGGCAAACTCTGTATATGACTCATTTCTGCCTTTTTCATTTTCCCGAAACTTCCGACGGAACGCCTCCGCTGACAGCCTGTACTTTTTTAGCAGACTCGATTTCACTTGGTCGAAATCCTCTGCCTCCTCTCTCTTCAAGCGAGCGACTACGTCGGCCGCCTCGCCGGGTAACAAAGTGAGCAAGCGCTGTGGCCACGTTTCCCGAGAGAACCCCTGCTTCTCGCACGTTCGCTCAAAGTTAACCAGGAACAAACCAATGTCCTCTCCAAGCTTAAACGGCCGCATCAGGTCAGTCATTTTGAACGATACTCGTTCTCCTGCACCGTGTGCCTGACTTCCATTACGAGCGCGTTCCATCTCTACCTCGAGACGCTTCATTTCCAAAGCGCGCTCTTCTTTCTCTTTTTGCTCTTTACGTTCGCGCTCCTCTTTCTCTTTTTGTTCTTTACGTTCGCGCTCGTCTTTCTCTTTTTGCTCCCTCTCCTCAATGGTCTCAAGGCATTCCGACAGCTCGTCATCCTCAGCCTCGAACTCAAGAATAGCCCTTAGCAGTTCTGGTTTTCTGAGTTTGTCTGAGACATCCAGACCCAACTCTCTTGCAAGCTCCAGCAATTTCGGTTTGCGCAACGACTTCAAATCCATGGCTGCTCCGAATGCTGCTTTCTCTACTGCCTACTATTGTCTTGCCGCAAACTAACCCGGCAGCAACGACAACCACAATTACCAGCTCTGTTTCTGACACAAACAAAAGCCTGGCAAAACTCAGAAGAAGAAAGTCCCGCACTCACCAAACCTCGCAGCCAAGAATTCAGCGCAGTCGTTCCGCTGCAGGCAACCAGTCATCACACAGGGCTCGTTGCACTGCTCCCGGATGGTCGTTGTGCTGCTCAGCATACAGTTGACCGCATATCTTCGCTGCTGGCCTCCGTTGTCGGTATGCCACCGCTGCCACCAGTTGTTGCATTTGGGTTGCAAGCCCCAAGGGTAGCGTTGGCCTGGCGGCCTGGGGCAAAGCTGGAAACATCCGAAGGTCCCGGCAAAGGATGAGTCGACTGGCAACAGAACAACTTGTTTATTCTGGCATCGCAAAAGAGCAGCCGGTCAGGGCGACCACGTTACTCGAAGGAAGCAAATCGAAGTCTGTCTCGGCGTCCGGGGCAGCGGCGTTTTATACCCACGGAGTCGAGGGCAAGAAGGAACGGCTTGGGAAGAGGCGTCCGATACGGCGACGCTTGAACATGTCCAGACGTGACGGGCGCGTCCGCCAGGCCGGCGGCGGTCAGACCTCCTCGCCTCCCAGTTGGGGAGCTCCTCTCCCCGGCTGCCGCGCTTTGACAAGCGTGGGCACCAACATGCACACACACACACACACGCACGCACGACGACACGTGGCACTGAAACCTGCCTGGACGCGCTTGGCGGGAGGCGTTGCGGCCGCGATGAACGAAGCCGCGGCGTCCGTTGCATCCGCGCCGGCTATACCGCGCGTCGTAGGCGAGACGTAACAAGAGGCAGTCACGGACGTGGACAACCACCTCCTCCACCTCTGGCAAGCGCGCCGCGGCCTTACGCGCCGTTGGAAGCGCCAGAAACACAAGAAGAAGCTCAAAGCGCGCATTGCGGACCTCACCCGGCAGGCAGCAGAGTACGCGGCCCAACTCGCTGACTCCAACTGGGTGGAACGCTGCAACACATGGCGGCTCTTCCGAGCCCTCATCAACCCAACGCAGACCCGCACAGAAACGCACAAGCAACTACACAAAGCCATGCACTCATTCCAAGGAAATACAACGCAGTTGGCACAGGCACTCCGGGATCGCTACCTGTGCACAACTCAGGACGGCCGCACATCGGCCTTTTCCTACGCAGGCAGGGAAAACTCGGAGTTGGACAAGCCTTTCCAGCTTCACGATCTGCGGGCCAGTCTGGCCATAATGAAGAGGGGCACCGCGCCAGGCAGGGACAAGGTTACCGTCAAACTTTTGGCGAACCTTCCTGATTCAGCGTACCAGTGCCTTCTAGAATACATTAATGCGATCTGGACGGGGGAAACCCCCTCCCCATTGACTGGAAGACGGCCCTTGTCACCTTCATCCCGAAGGCCGGGAAACCAATCGACACGGACAACCTCCGCCCCATCTCTCTCACCTCGTGTGTGGGCAAATTGATGGAGACGATGGTACGGGATCGGCTGTCCGAATACCTCGAGCAACACAACACCTTCGCGGACACCATGTTTGGATTTCCCCCACACAGATCCGCACAGGATGTCCTGCTCCAACTCGACCGCGAAATCTTGAACCCCATCACATACCCCCAAAACGACAAAATTGTCCTCGCGCTCGACCTGAAAGGAGCGTTTGACAATGTAACTCACGAGGTCATAACTCACTGCGGCATCAATACCTTCAATTACGTGAAGCAATTTCTCACGGACAGACTATCATACATCAAAATACAGGACCAAGAGCATGGACCTTTCCTGCTCGGCACAAGGGGGACTCCACAAGGCGCGGTGCTGTCCCCTCTGCTATTCAACATAGGCTTGATGCGAATACCTGCCCTGCTGGGTGCCATCGAAGGGGTCCAGCACGCGCTGTACGCCGACGACATCACCCTCTGGGCTACGCAAAGATGCCTAGGGGGCATGGAGACCAGCCTGCAAACGGCCGCCAGCATAGTGGACCGCTATGCCCGGGACTGTGGTCTGCAATGCTCCCCGCAGAAATCGGAATTCGTGCATCTGCGCCCCTCGCGCACATGCTCGACACAAATCAATCTCTCCCTGCAAAGCGGCCCCATTAACGAATCCAAGGAAATCAGAGCCCTCGGACTCTTCATACACAACCAGCGACGTTGCGACACAACACTCGCCAAGCTCCGGCAGGTGGGGGAACAGGTGGGCCGCATGGTCCGCCGGGTTTCCAACAAGCGCGGTGGATTACGATGCAAAGACGCCTTACGGCTGGCGAACGCATTCGTTACCAGTCGAATCTTGTATTCGACTCCCTACCTCCACCTGCGGAAACAGGAAGAGGATGCCCTCGAGGTCATCCTCCGCAAAATCATGAAACGCGCGCTGGACCTCCCGGTCTCTACCTCTACCAGCCACCTCATGGGACTGGGGATGGTGAACACTTTCAGGGAGCTTCGGGAGGCCCAGCTCACCAACCAATACACTCGTCTCACAAAGACAGGGTCGGGTCGCCGCCTTCTAGCCCGACTTCACATCCAGCACACCCAATTCACAGAGGAGAGATGCCGCCTCCCCGTACACTGGAGACGCGCCCTCCACGTGCGGCCTCTCCCCACCAACATGTCCAAAGAGGCCCATAATGGCAGGCGCCAGGCGCGGGCGGAAGCCTTGGACCGCCATTTTGGGAATAAACCAGGAATCTTCTACGTGGACGCCTCCGGCCCGGACCCCAAGGGATGGTACACGGCCGCGGTCGTCCACGAGGGCAAAACAGTAGACGCCCTTACTTTCAAGGCCCAGTCAGCAATTCACGCAGAAGAGGTCGCCATCGCCCGGGCAGCCTCCGACTCCTCCTCCAAATACATAATCACCGACAGCGAGGGGCTTGTCGAAACGTCGAGCAAGGGTGGGATACTCCCCTGGCTTATCGCATCTATCAAAATTGTAGCCGAGACTCCGATCCTGCGCACCGATCTATTATTTGGGCTCCAGGTCACCAAGGCCTCCACGGAAACGAAGCAGCCGACGCCGCCGCCCGCGCGCTCTCTCTCCGGGCGTTTCCCTCGGGACCCGACGATGACCAGGACTGCGATTTCAATCCGGTTTACACTTTTAAGGAAATATGCGATTACTACAAATCCACCCACCAAACTCTTCCCACTCCTTGCAAAGGGCTGGGGAAGGCCAACGAGCGGGTACTCCTGCGCCTGCTCACTAACACGATGTTGTGCCCGGCAACTCTAAAGCATTTCAATCCTCAATTCCACGGGCGGTGCTCACACTGTGGGGAGGTGTCGGACACCTACCACATGGTGTGGGCCTGCCAGCAGAACCCATCCCTACCCCCTATCCCAAAGCCCACCCGAGAGGACTGGGAGGCGACCCTGTCCGGCTGCTGCACCCTCCAGGCCCAAAGGGCCTTAACGCAGCGTGCCCGGGCTGCGGCAACCGCCAATGGGGTGCCTGACTAGGCATCCCCACCTAGTGGTTGTAAGGGCGTGACCCTTCAGGTCACGGACCCCAACACCTCTCTCTATAATTAATAAATGTTTTTACCACCACCACCTTCACGTCTTCACCCTCCCATTCTTCTGTACCCCTCTCTGAGTGGAGGAGGAGGATAAAACATTTAATACTGCAAGATCCCCATGTGGTCGAAATTAATCAGGAGCCCTCCACTACGGCACCTCTTTCTTCTTTAACTCCATCCGTTATTTCTTCTGTTACAGCGCGGTTCAGGTGTCCACCAATATGTGAGACAGATACTGCCCCTTTTCCTTTCCCCAAAAACCTATTTTCCTTTTTTTCGTGAGTGTGCTGTACGATGTCAGTGCACTTTAAAGACCCCCAGGAGGCCGAAATTACTACGGAGCCCTAAACTACGGCTCCTCTTTCTTCCTTTCTTCTTTCACTCCCTCCTTTATCCCTTCCCTTACGGCGCGGTTCATGTGTTCAACGATATGAGAGACAGATACTGCGCCATTTTCTTTCCCCTAACACCAATTAATATTATTATTTTTTTACTAAAGTTATATGATTATTATGGGAGGTGGGGACGGTTGTACTCTTAGTGGCAGTGCGTATTACGGGACGGCATTGGCCGCCGCTGCTGCTCGTGTTTTCTGGACCAGCGCCCGCTGGGCCTCCAGATCTGATCTGGACAGGGCCGCCTCCTGGGCCTCTCTAGTTGGCTGCCTTATAAAGGCTATATGTGGATTGTACTGGCAGGCCCACACCATGTGGTATAGGTTACCATAGTGCCCGCAGAATTTGCAGCTGCCCGTGAATTAGTGGCACGATTTTATTGCTTGCTGCGTGCGCCATTCAGCACCAACGTCTTCAAGATGCACTGCACTACCGTCCTTGCCGTGGAGCATGCAAACCGGCGCAGGATGCCTTGAGCGTCGCTGCGAAATAGGACACCCGAAACAGTGTGAACTAGTGGGTCAAATGTGCGTATGCCTTTACGTATTACTGCTGCAGGCTATCGAGGATTCGGTAGACTTCGCGCGCGTTTGTACAAATGAATCAGAAAGCTACATAAAAACATTGTGCACTTTCATGACTAAAACGAGGTTGGTAAATTAGTTTTGTAATTTGTCTTAAAAAATTTCGTTTAAAATCTAAACATCAATTCTTTATCGGGTACAGTGCACCGCGCAAATGGAAAGGCATGACGGCGAAGAACTAATATTGAGCGCCTCCGCAGACAGTACTGTCTCTGGTTCAATATAGTGTGTAGTGTTTTATTGAAGTTGTTCAACTGATGCGCAAATCAGAAAATTGAAGAAAAAAAAAGCGGTTTCTCGCACGTTTCTTTCAGATGAAATTTCACACAGGTTGCACTTCGTGGTCAGTTTTGTTTCATACTACATTACGGGGGTGTACTTCCATGATTCGGTCAGAAGTAAGCGAAGAAAAATATACTCTGTGGATTAGGTCAGCATACAAAGCGAGAGGTGTCAGCGTTCATTGTGTGCATTGGCACTGGCATTGATAACGTTCTAGACCAATGATTTGAAGGAAAGGAAAGGTGCATAACTTTCTCCCTGGGTCAGTGGACGTCGCAATCGCCCTTTGAGGTAGTAGCTGTGGTGTGAGGGTTGCATACATTAGCGCTGACAGCGTTTTGGCGTACACGCGGCACTCTAGGAATAGGCCGCAGCCTTCTTTGGGTGACCAACCTGTCGCGATCAACCATTAACTGCATGCCACCTGCCGGGGTGGTAGGGTGGGCGTGCTGCCCATCCAGTGTGCGGTACGCAGCACTCAACGTTATAGAGGCCAAGACTCGTGTACATGCCCGACACAGCACAGCTTTCGCTCTCTAACCAGGTTCGACAGTACTTAAAACGCAGCTTATTTTATTTCCTTTTTTATCGAAGTTGTTTTTTATCGCTGCAGCTAATCTATAGCTGCTAGCGCATATGATCAACAGCAATGGCTCACCGTGATAGAATCTCTAGCATAACGGATAAATAGTGCGAGGCATGCAGACGAGGCAGGCCCTGCGCACATGTTCTTCTGGGAATGCAGGTAACGATCAGCTCAGTTTAGCTTTTCGTTAATGTCTTGGAGAGCACAGGCCATTGCAGGCTGCTGCTCCTATGTGTACCTTAGCTGAGAAGAGCCGATAAAAGCATTTGAAATTCAGTTAGCTTTTTTGCGACATTTCATTGTACACTTGTGCATACGGCGCTCGAAATATTTCTATTATACTCACCGTCAGTCACGTCGACTTGTTCTTGCCAAAAGAATGCAATAGTTTTCGCTCGGCCGTCGCCAGATCAACACAGGTGACCATATAGTCACGAAGCCGAGATTAATACTGCCCAGAGGTGTGCAGAAGAGAAACCTCAAGCGCGAAATCTCCCGCGTGAAGAAACACCAGCAAAAACTGGCGTAGTACCTTGGATGTTGTAAAACTACTAATGGAATAAAAAAAGTAACTTTTGTCACGGGGCTGTAGACACACGCATATATCAGCAAGAGATTACGAAAAATGTGTCTTAATCTCTGACGAATAAATAGTACTTATGTCCTTTATAGCACACGCGAAATTAAACGCTCGGCTTACTTGCTGACTCCACGAAATTTATGTTATCCGCGTCCCTTGCTTTAATTGTCTATTTCCAAAGAAAACAGTATTTAGGAGCTTTATTCACTTGCTTGCGGTTGTAAATGTGGCTTACAAAAGAACATTTTTCCTTGCAGACCAAACATATGTAACACGAATGCGCGTCTATGTCGTACTCCGATCTCTGTTCGCAGCAGGCATGCCCATCTTGTACGCCGTTTCCAGCCTTTTATTGTTCTGTTCTGGCAAGGAGATAGACAAAGGCTCGTCAGGCCAGTAAATATGTGGAGAAATTTCTGAGACGTAATCTACAATACGTCTCCTAATCGGATGTAAAAAAAAAATCGTAGGGAGCCTACATTGAAGGGTGCAGGGACTGTGTTTCTTAATCCATAAAGCGCTTACGTTGGTGAAGATATGGAACCCGCCTGCAGAGAAAACCTTGGGTTCCAGGCGCTTTCGAAGACACTTTCGCTTTTGGTCTTTCTTCTAGCTGGCCTTACCGTAGAGCGGGTAAGTTTTCGTGTCTGGGTCAATCTTCGTCAAGCGACAGTGCAAAACCTGTTATGCTGACAACTAACTCCCTGTGTGCTAAAGTATCACAGAGTAGCATTTTTTGTTGAAAATTCAAAAAAAAATTGAGATCTCATTCACTGCGATTTGAAAAGAAACCTGCAGATATTTTTTGCAAGATGTTTGAACTTTTCTCCGCTCTCCGTCAAATACTAAAATGAGAGGCGACCCGTGATAAAAATTAACCGCCATCACCCCTAAGGCTGGGTGTGGTAATCGAGAAGGTTCGCACTAAACCAGTTTCAAACTATTTTCTCTCAGAATCGCTTATTATCAGAAAGAAATGAATTAAGCACGGAAGTAACTATAACTAGCATGAGCTCCTATGTCGTAGATGACCTTTCCTCGGCTGTGCTTATTTCGCAGCTGATATATCAGTTTTTTTTTTTAATTCGATTCCCAACCTCGGGAGCCGCAAGAAATTAGGCTACTCCAAGAAAGTTCAATAGGCATTTCCACGAAAGCTTGAGCCATCAATATGCGATTAACCGGCCTTGCACAGAGTACCACACAGTGGTGACGCAACGGCGCCGTGAGAAACGCGTCATCTGCTACAGCGGTTTTTCCGCTCCGTTTTTCCTGCCACTTGATGCCGCGCCGATAATTCGTGCCTTCTCTTCTAGAGAGATGAACTTCCGCTTCCTTGAAAAAGTCACCATGTTCATGTCAATTGCAGCGCACAAGCACGAGTGAAAAAAACTCGGGCTAACGCGCTGCTGCTGTTGCCAGGCTGCTGCGTCCTTTGGCGACAGATTGGCCGCGGCTCTGGCTTCGAAGAAAACGGGAGCTTGCACCCGCGCCTTGTCGCAAGGCAGCCAGCGCGATTGTCATCACCACCAAGCAATGGCGGTCTTCATGTGCGTTTGAAAGAGTGGATCAATTGGTTGCATCGAAAGCTTAGTGAAACAAAGCAGCGTGGACCCACAGAAGTACACAGATGGGTGGTGATATGGTTGTTTTATTGCAAGTTAGATTATTAGACCCAACTTCGCTTAGCAAAAACTTCGTTGAAGCGGAAACGCGCCCCAGAAATGGTTAGTTGTGATGAGAAATCTCTTCCATTACTTTTTATGGCGAGCTAACCTTGAATAGGAAATATTTCGTTGTATCGGGGTTCGACTGTATAGTGAATTAGATCAACCCTCGCACTTTGGGACCAACAAATACATTTAATTCAGTTGAATTAATACACCATTGGTGATATTTCTGCACGAGGACAGGTCTTCAACCAAATTCAGGAATAACACTGTGCTAGACGTTGTTAAGCGTTCAGTTGTTCTCCCGAGTCTCTGGAACGAAATTGCGTCCCTAATGGCAACCACAGTCACGCCTTGAAGGAAGAGCGATATGGTGTTCACAGAGATGAAGACGGCTACGGTTGACTCGTGTAGGCAGTGCATTTGTGTCGAATGCGTAATCTGAATGAAGTCAAATCAATGATCAATAATCATGCACCATGTGAGGATGAACTATTAATACTGGAAGAACAAAAACAGCGCACCAACAGGGACAAGAATGAAGACGGAACTGGCGTTCTTGTCCCTGTTGCTGTGCTGTTTTTGTTCTTCAAGTATGCCAAGTATGATTTCAAGTGTGATTTTAAGATTTCAAGTATCAAGTATAATTTTAACACTGACTTTTACCTACATACTTTCTTTTTATGTTAGAAACTTCCTGCTGCAATGACACTTGCTAACCATACTTTCGCACGCCTAAAGGTGATTGTGACACGCCAAGCGCTGAAGGCCAAGATACCTACGATTCGTGCTTACTTCTCACGTAGTATCAATTGCTCTCTCTGTGTTCTTGCGGCCGCAGCGGTCACTGTCTGTAGGCTTTAGGAGTGCTGTCAGCTAATCGCAGTGCCACCTGGACAGCGCGCGGTCTCTATTCTACACACCACGAGTTCCTCGTAACGAGACAAACAATTTATCACCCTTGGCTTAATCTTTTCTACCTTTGAGCCACTCCGATACAAATTTTTTTTATTGAACGTCTTGGGAGTTTCTGTAGCTCTTCAAAAACTTGAGTTCTATATCTGATACTATGACAAAAATTTATCTGCAAGAAATCCTCGTCCTGTGCATTGCACACCATAGTCCTCATCAACTTATAGTACTATCGAACTGATATCTGCACCACACGTGGCGGTGACCAAGAAAAGCAAAACCATGAGCCAAACAGGCTAAACACATATTTTTGCACATCTACTCGGTTCAACTGCGTTAGAATCCTACCAATTATTTCTTCGAATGCAACTACATCCCCAAACGTGTTGTCACCGACTGTACATACGAATGATGACTGCCCCTTTTAATGCCGTACACCAGCCCTACAATCTATTCAGTACAATAGCTTTCGTAAACGCTCTGGTTCAAGCACAACACTTCATTTCCACACACACGTAATATAAGCAACGAATGAAACTTGAACAAGAAAACTGAGGTGGCAACAACAAATACGAACACATTAGCTCCTGGAGAGCAAATACAAGCGACGTTGATAAATACCCCCGAAGAAGAGTTTTCGCGCTTTCCAAGTGAAACTACCCTCCGCTAATATTGAGCTACTCCTAGCTAAGAGCTTCTTATTTTGCTGTTCGCGGCTAAGAATTGTCTTGTTGGCGTTTCATTTCTTGCCAATAGTACATCGACAGTGGTACTCGGGGTGTTAACAATGTATGGCGCTTGCTATTTGCTTACAGGTTCACAGCGACCCGTGCACAATAAACCCCAAGAGTAAGCAAATTCACTCTGACGTCCAGAGTAGCTTGACGTGTATTTTATCGCATGTGCCTGAAAAACGAACAATCATGCCTGCCTCGAGTTTCCGTCTAGAGGATTTGCTAGTGACAAAGAGATTGCAGGTTACGTAAGCATCGTCATCGCTCTAATTAAAGTTCCTCTCCTTGTTCCTTGCCATAATACTTTTGAAAACCACGAGACCGGCTAGGTTTCAGGCCAGCCAGATGACATTATAGTCTCACAGGAGAATTAAGAAAAGTATAAGTAGAATGAAGCATAATCCGCCTCTGAATATTTCTGAACAAAGTAGAACGGTACAAGAGCGCTATGCCGCATACTCTTGAAAGATAAAAAAGCGCTAAATGGGCCCACAACAGAATAAAAAAGCAGACAGGGCGCGATCTGTCTCGACGCTTCAAATTGAATGTCAGCGGCTAGTTCGCTTTTCCATTCTGGTGCAGACCAGTCCACCTGACCAGGCGCTGCAAATAACACTTTTAATGAAGAACGAGGTTATAACTGCTCATAACTAACCTCTTGAGATGTTTTGCTGTCGTTTGTTTATGGAAAAACAAACTCGGATTTTGACAATGCACTATCAGCGTAATTGTTAATTTTAAAGCAAGATATTGCTTCACAAAGAAGTACGAATGTGGATTCGCTCAACTGTTACCTCTCAAGGTTTTCGTCCAGATATTGGAGTTATTGGCAGCCTCATTATATGCTCTGTGCTGTGTATTACGGAGATTAAAGCACTAACCACTAACATAAACCACTTCTTTATTGAAGCTGGTAAGCCTACATTAGATCAAGCCCTCTCAAAAGCTCTCGTATGCAACCTAATTACCACTTTACCTAACTCTATTTCATTGCTGCCTGTGATCCCACAAGAAGTAGCTGCATACATTGGGAAAATAAAAAACAATGTCTCAGCAGGCCATGACGATATCAAAGCGATACCTTTGAAGTATTTTTCTGCATTAATATGCGACGTTCTAGAGTATATTATAAATCTGATGTTCACATGTGGTGTGTTCCCTGATGAATTGAATATTGTTCGTGTTTGTCCTCTATATAAAGGAGGAAATAGAAATGATATCACGAACTATAGTCCCATCTCTGTGTTATCAGTGTTATCGAAGGTATTTGAAGGAACCATTAATAGCAGATTAGAAAAGTTCTTAGCGTTCATAACATTATTAACACGTCTCGTATGGCTTTTGAAAAACAAATCTTCTGAGCAAGCTTTACTGGCTGTTAAAGAAAAGATCGTTGACAACACTGGATCCAGAGCATACACTCTTGGTCTGTTCTTAGACCTTCGGAAACCTTTTGACTGCGTACAGCATGAAATTGCTTATGCATTGCGTACCTATCCTCATGACTTCTGCTGCCTCAATTATCTCCCTGGTGAGCTGGTCTTTGCTTTTCGCCACAATTTTACTGCTCGAACATTGGACGGCATGATCAATCACGACAGTGAATCCTGATATGGCTGGCGGCATTCTTCACATTATTGTTGTGCTCCTTAATTCTTTCATTTAAACACCGACCAGTTTGGCCAACGTACGACCGACCACAAGACAGAGGAATTGAATATACCAAGTTGTCTTAGCACTGAACATATTTCTTCTCATGCTTCTTCGTGCACACAGGAACATCGCGACGTGTTTTGTTTGGCCAATTTACACGCGCACATAAGGTCCTCAATTTTACGCGATAGGTACGCAATGCATAAGCACCCCTTCTGTTGCTATCTCGGAAAAAGAACACGGATACCTAATGTCATAGATTACGTGTTTCGGCAAAGCTTTCGCACAATCACATGATAGGCTGTGAAGCGATATTTTTTTTCTTATTTTTCTCTGTTTTTCCGTTATTCTGTGATACCAGCGTGTATTTAACCACTGCATGGTGCCCTGAATAAATCTATTCTGTTGTTAGTTCAGCGCTGTGTTTTGTCTCTTTCTGTCTGGATTCGAGCCGTTGCGCTGGTTTGCAAAAACCAAATGTGCCATAATCCTATTTGCTGACCCGTTCAAACCTATATACATTTTTCAGTAGGGTTTTCAAATTCGGCCTGTGGTTCGGCTTCATGTTCGCCCTAGTTTCAGACGATGTTCGCCTGAGTTTTTCCAGGATGGGGTTAAAGCACTTAACGCATGATACCAATCAGGAAAGGTTTCACGTGGGAAGTTGCAATTTTCCATTTCTGCTCACCGAGTGCTTACAGGAAATATTTAGGAGCCAGAGTAGAAAGAGCTCGGGATAAAATTCAATGGGTACGTTTATTAACCTCTGATCTGCTCATGGCATTGTGATGCTAAGTAACTCAAAAGAGGACCTATACAGGCACAGCCGAGCAATGGGTCTAAAAAATTGTAATGGGTCTAAAGCTGGGTCTAAAGCAATTTTTTTTTATTTATTTATAAATACTGCGGTCTTGAACAACAAGACCATCGCAGGTGGGTACATAATTTGTGTAACACCAAAGGACAAAAAAAAAGGAAATACAGCAGACAAGGCGTCACAGCAACGAAATTAGTACATCACACTGTACTGTATCGTTTCACAACCTCAGAATATATATACTGCAGTCATAGAGCCAAGCATATAATTAAGTAAATCTCAACAAATTACTCATCAACCGAACATTCAAAATTTCGTCACTTGTTGCAGCAGCGCCTCAAAATGGGACAAATTATTCTCTTCGACTATATGACCAGCAAGGTTGTTCCATTCGGTAATAGTTCTAGGATAATAGGAATATTTGTAGCAGTTCGTTCTTGTGGATAAAGGTTTTACGGAAAGAGAATGTCTCAGGCGTGTTGCATAACCACTAGAGTAACTAACAATTTTCGAGATGTCAATGTTGTATTGCCCATGAATTAACTGGAAAAAGAATTTCAAACGACAAATACGGTTTCTATCAGTAACGGATGGTAAGCCACTCTTTTTAATAAGATTAGTGATAGAAGTGCGACGATAGGAATTATAAATAAAACTTACTGCTTTCTTTTGAATCCTTTCTAATTTGTTAATGTTAATCTTGGTATATGGGTCCCAGATCATTACGGCATATTCTAAGATTGGCCGCACAATAGTGTTATACGCAAGGAAACGTGTTTCAGGAGTAGCGAACCGTAGTGCACGCCTCAAGAAGAATATTTTGCGCAGAGCATTTGCCGAGGTGGTATCAATATGTTTGTTCCAGGAAAGATTATTGGAAATATATAGGCCGAGATATTTGTAGCATGTTACCTCTGAGAGTGCACTATCGGAAGTACCATACTGGTAGAGAAGAGGATTCCTTTTAAGCGTTATTCTCATATATACTGTTTTATCAAAATTTATCACCATTTGCCACCTATCACACCAGCGCATTACCTTCCGAAAGTCATTATTTAGCCTGATTTGATCTTCACTTGAGTTAATTCGTTCATAGAGGACACAATCATCGGCATATAACTTAACATTAACAGAGAGATCTTGGACGATATCATTAATATAAATAATAAACAAAAGCGGTTCAAGCACATGGGTCTAAAGCTTGTAATCCTACACGTGCTTTTCGGCGCACATGTGCATGGTGATAACCGGGCATTTCTACCACGAAAACGAAAGCAGAAATACCTCGTGTAACGCTCAAGGCATTCGTCCATGACTGACATCAGGCACGTATATAACGGGGAGCGGAAGAGGGCCCGGTACCCCCCTTCCCCCTCCCCGCTCACTTGCCAGAGCTCAGCCAGCTTCCACCAGCATACGACTCAAAAACGAAGCGGCTTTTCCTCGTCAAAGGACCGCCTTATAGCCAATGGCGTCGGCCGATTCTCATAAGCCTGCTTGCGCAACGATGCGAGAATAGTGATCCCTTCATTGTCAACCCATTCCCTGCATTATCACACTATCAGGTTAGAATCGGTCGACGCTATATCTGGAAGCGGGTCCTTTGACGGGGAAAAGACGCTGCGTTCTTGAGTCGTATCTCACTACAGAAGAAATTCTTTTCGGCCCCTGCCGAAGAAAAGATCCTGGCTACGTGCCTGACTGAAATGCTTCGATACGTTGAGAGAAGCCACCATAAATAGCCCGCCGACCGAGTGTACCTTTTTTTTATTCACAGCGCAACAAAACAAACAAACGTTTGGTACAGACCTTCTAAGCGTATACTCTTCAAACATTGAGTTGATACAAAGCAAATTCGGTAGATGAGCGGCAGAGCTTAAGACTAACTGACGATAACTGAAGTGACAATTTGTTTTTTCTTTCAGCAGGCTACCGATATTTCCTTGAAATGTTTTTTTTTTTGGTCCCATTAAAAACTGCACGTGGGGAGCCACGTTTATACAACCTAACGTTAAAATGCCGTTGCCAGTACTGGCATAACGGGTTGTTGCAGAGACCTAAGCAACCAAGGAACTTTGCTGATCCGATTAAACCACGGGTACTTCAGTCCGATTACCGTTTAGGCCACTGGCCTGATTCCCATGCGGCTCATAGCAGCAGCTGCCACATCACACGAAGCCGGTCGAACAGCACATAGCCGTCACGGGTGAGGCGATCTAGGCTTGAAAAAGGAACAAAAAAAGCTTGGTCATTACTTGAACCTGTAGGCTTTTCAACGGTTCGAAAAGGAGCCGGTCTAACAAGCGTTTCCCATTTTGTATCATTTTGTGGATGTATGATGCTGAGCTTAACGCTGTACGCAAATGGCCACGTAAGAGAGTCGTCGAGGTCACCCTTGTGTAACTGAAAAAGTACACGTAACATCACTGAATCACCTTCTTTCTTGAACGATACCCCAGGTGATATGCAATATCCACGAAGGTACACCGTCTCGTGGAAATAGTTAGCAAAGCCCTTTTTCAATGCAGCTTCTTTAAGTGCGTGTACACCTATGACAAAAAATGTGCAGTGGTCCGCGTGCAGCGCAGTCATCCGGAGCAGCTGTTTGGTCCAATGCAATATGTCCTCACTCTTTTCTTTTGATTCAGCAGCCGAGGTCCCCACGATGTCTGCGATCTGTGCCAACTTCTCAGTATTCCGCTTCGTCGGATTGACAACCTCTTCCTTCAGTGTGTTGCTTATTATGTTCATAGTGCTGGCAAGATTTTCTGTTTGATCTTCTCTGGCTATCAGACATTCTTTTATCCGCTCATTACAGGCCAATATTTCGTTCACACTTGTCGTGAAACACTTTTGATTCTCTACTATTACTTCCGGCAGTCTTCTCAAACTTTCGCTCAAAGCGCCGGTTCCTTCCCTCATTGTTCTATCTGCCAGTTCACCTCTCAAACTGTCCTTGAAAGCGGTCAGTTCTTTTCTTAGCGTTTCTTTGAAGGCGTTCATGTTGTGGCAGATTTCGTTGAGTCTGTCGTCACGTGATCGCCTGTCAGCAGGCAACTGCTCGAGAAATGCTTTCATTTCGCATGCCTGCTGTTCCAATGCTCTCCTGAAAGATGAGAAAATCGCCGTGTCGTCCCTGAAACTGGACTGCCCTTCGCACTGGGAAGCGAGTGGCGTCACCGAGGCACGACAGTCGGATTTGAGATGCGCGCAAACGTCACTGCGCGCAACACTGGCCGAACACTTGGGGCAGAAAACATGGTGGTGTTTACAGTCGCGCTGGAAATTGCGAGAGATCTCCGAAGCGGCCACAAAGTCCGCGCAGCCATTTTCTTGGTTCCAGCAGTTTACCTGAAATAAAAAAGATAAGATTAGGTTTATGAGCCGCCCCTGAGAAGTACAACTCAGGTCGTAACATCTCGATTAAATACAAAGCCTGTGAGGACAACTAGAGTTTCTTTCTTACAAAGTTGTCACGTGACCAGACTCCGAGGACTAACGCGAAGAGAAGTAATTTCGACAAATTTCTGTATTTAATTCAAATTATGTCGGAATCGAGAAATTTATAAAGAGCAAGGCATGATCATTTCAGAAACGTTTTCAGCTCAGCGCTTGCATGGTAGTTATACAGTTATATCGAAAATTCTTAATTCTGTGTTAATCGTGTTAACGTGCGGACGGACGGACAGATAGACAAGACAGAAAGACAGACAACGCCCAAATGCGGGTAATGGCCACCATATGTGCTAGCGCACTGAAACTTTCCGACGCCTTCAATTTGCACTTCAGCAGCGTGGCACTTGGGGCTTATGAGGGTGGATACCTCGACAACATTCGGTGGAATGAATTTTCTACCTTTATTAAACTTAACAATGAAACAGCTTACTTCTGTAATTAAGAAAAATCTTACGCCCAGTAATGCCGAGGTAATGAAGGAACCCGCATAAACCCAATGAAGTACGTGCCTGAATTTCTGGTGCCATGTAGTACGTATACATACATTTTACATTTTTAACCTTTGCTTTGGCAAGGTTTATTTTCCTTCTAATTGCAGGTCCACCCGCCGCGGTGGCTCAGTGGTTAGGGCGCTCGACTACTGATCCGGAGTTCCCGGGTTCGAACCCGACCGCGGCGGCTGCGTTTTTATGGAGGCAAAATGCTAAGGCGCCCGTGTGCTGTGCGATGTCAGTGCACGTTAAAGATCCCCAGGTGGTCGAAATTATTCCGGAGCCCTCCACTACGGCACCTTTCTTCCTTTCTTCTTTCACTCCCTCCCTTATCCCTTCCCTAACAGCGCGGTTCAGGTGTCCAACGATATATGAGACAGATACTGCGCCATTTCCTTTCACCAAAAAACCAATTATTAATTATTAATTGCAGGTTGCGAGTTACTCGCCGCGGTGGCTCAGTGGTTAGGGCGCTCGACTACTGATCCGGAGTTCCCGGGTTCGAACCCGACCGCGGCGGCTGCGTTTTTGTGGAGGAAAAACGCTAAGCCGCCCGTGTGCTGTGCGATGTCAGTGCACGTTAAAGATCCCCAGGTGGTCGAAATTATGCCGGAGCCCTCCACTACGGCACCTATTTCTCTTTCTTCTTTCACTCCCTCCCTCATCTCTTCCCTTACGGCGCGGTTCAGGTGTCCAACGATATATGAGACAGATACTGCGCCATTTCCTTTCCCCAGAAAACCAATTATTATTATTAGGTTGCGAGCATTACTTTCCTCCCCCATATTATAGCGCCTCATAATACGGAGAGCATATTATAGAGAGCAGTCAGCATATCTTAAATGCTGACTGCTCAGTTCGGCTCTGCCCCGCCGCGGTGGCTCAGTGGTTAGGGCGCTCGACTACTGATCCGGAGTTCCCGGGTTCGAACCCGACCGCGGCGGCTGTGTTTTTATGGAGGAAAAACGCTAAGGCGCCCGTGTGCTGTGCGATGTCAGTGCACGTTAAAGATCCCCAGGTGGTCGAAATTATCCCGGAGCCCTCCACTACGGCACCTATTCTTCCTTTCTTCTTTCACTCCCTCCTTTATCCCTTCCCTTACGGCGCGGTTCAGGTGTCCAAAGGTATATGAGACAGATACTGCGCCATTTCCTTTCCCCCCAACACCAATTATTATTATTATATTCGGCTCTGGAAAGGGGCTTGGAACGGAGCTTGCTCTTCTTGCTCCGAAGGAATTAATCCTTTACGTATTGGAAGGTCAAGCACCGGTTTTAGAACATCTGTCGATTTCATGAAAATCTTCGACTACATAAACTAGACAATTCTTAGAAAGAAAGTAGACTATTACAGTTTTCGAAACAAATCTGGTTCATAATAAAAACAGCCCAAAAGATGACGGACCAGAGAAAGGAGAACACGAGGCAAGCGCTGACTCGAAACTGGCATCTTTATTCTTTAAACCTTCTTTAAACATTTTATTCTGTGTTTTTAGGTTCTTTTGGTTTCATGCCTTTCTGTGTTCTTATATAAGAACCTTTAAGAAAATAAACCGTGACTATTACGGTTTTCAATGCAAAGCTGGTTGTATCGTACAGTCCTGTTTGCAGTACAGAATTCAAATCGGAAATATTGATAATTAATTTTTGGATCTGTTGCCAACTTCTTTCGAGGTAGCGCAGGTTAGCATTCTGAGATCTTTCCTGTTTAATATGTATGTTAACGTCTACGTCTATCGTTTCTCAAGATGTTATTGACCTTGTAACAATAGCACCCGCATTTACATTATTTATTTGCGCTGATGCCAGCATTTTTTTATTGGATAAAGTACTTGCGAATTAGTAACCGATGCCAAGAAAATGTTAAAATGACAGGATTTTCGATCGCTACAAAAGGGTTTAAAATACATGTATCTGGCACAATAGCCACGCTCTTTCGAAGAAAAAACAGAAGCCTTATTCCGGAACCATCAGCTACGTTTAAATTCACTTTTATTAAAGACGTAACGAGTTTTAGAACACTTGTTGTTACATTCCAAATAACTTTCTAGAGATGTACATATAACTGGCATGACAGCCAAGCTATCTCAAGTCATCGGTGCCATGAAATATTAACGCGACAGTGTTAAGGGCCCCGTTTCGCAGAAAAGCCGGTGTCGTCGGCACCGTTGGCCGTGAGCGAAAAATGGCGCATCTCGGTGAACTCTTGAACCGCGCCGTAAGTGAAGGGATTTTCCTTCCCTTACGGCGCGGTACGGGGGTACAGCGAGAATTGAGACACTGGCGTCATTTCCTTTCCCTACAACCAATTTTCATTTCGTTTTCCTTCCCTGACGGCCCGGTTCGGGTGTCCACCGAGATATGTAAGACAGGCGTCCTTCCCTTAAATTGTCCAACGGGCCACGCGTCGCGCCGAACGGGCGTAGATGTCCCGTTGGACTCCTTGGCAGCGCTGCAACACGCTGCCGCGTCTCACTCTTAAAGACGAAGCTTAAGCGTCCTCCAATTTTTAAGGTGCTTTTATCTCACCACTCAGCAGAGCACAAAGAATACATGCCCTAAAAGAAATACCTAGGAATGGTTGAAAATGTTCCGAACAATTCGTACACTATACATATTCCGGAAGTACAATGTGTTGCAAAATAATGCACTGCTACTACCGACAGTGCAAAGCCTTTAAGCGGGAGATAAAAAATGAAGCACTTTCTGAAGGAAGTGGGAAATTTAGAAAGTGCCACTCAAGTCTATAAAAGACGCAAAAGACGGTCAGGACAATAAGTAAAAATATATAGGACGACATACGGGCGAGAAATGCGGGTAAACAGATTACCCACATTGTTAAACTGATTTGCCTGCCACAATACTGACTAATAACATTACCTTCAAACTCTGCGCAGCTTCTTTTAACGTAATTCCATAGGAATTTAAGGAAAATTTCAGGCTAAGCACAAACTGCTTTATCCGATGTTCCAGATATCTGTGTGAACTCATTAGTTTTAATTTCGTATACTTATTTAATGAATCCGATACTGCCCTGTGCGATTGTGATGTCACGTTCAATTTGAATTGAATTGGCTGTTGTGGAAAGGAAATGGCGCAGTATCTGTCTCATATATCGTTGGACACCTGAACCGCGCCGTAAGGGAAGGGACAAAGGACGGACTGAGGGAAGAAAGGACGAAAGAGGTCTGCTGTGTAGTGCAGGGCTCCGGATTAATTTCGACCACCTGCGGATATTTAACGTGCACTGACATCGCACAGCACACGGGAGCCTTGCCATTTGCGCCCTAAAATTCGTGGTGGTCATGTTGCTATTACTTTGTGCTTCCATATGCGATTATTTGTTTAATATATGCCCGGTTTTTATATTACTTTTTATTTTTGTTCGCTTTTAATTTTTAAAGGTGCATGTAAACGCTGATGTAATGTGAACTTATGCTTCACACACATAAAATTGGTGCTTGTGCTGCACAAATAACAGGCCAGTGGCGTGAGGTTCTTTCAAGCATGCCCTTCGCGCTAGCTTCGCGGCGCCAGAATGCGGATTGGATTGGAAAACATTTAATTCGTCAGAAAAGGCAGAATGCAGACGATGCGTGCTAGGTGGCTATCAGTCCATGGCTGACAGCGACCTGGGTAGCCCATTCAATGACCCGGGTTTGAACTCCCAAGTCTGAGCTGACCAACACGGCCTCCCACTGCTCGAGAGTAGGAACCTGTATTAGAGATTTCGGGGGCGGCTCCTCTTTACAATTCCACAATAGGTGATCATAAGTGGCTAAATCACCACATAATGTACATGCAGGGTCGTATTCACCGGGGTAGAATTTTGACAACAGGTAAGGCGTCATGAAGGATCGCGTCTGGAGTCGCCTCCAAGTGGTCTCCTTCTCCTTATTAAAGGCTTTGTCTGGAGGAGGGAATATCCTCCTTTCAAGTTTAAAATGATTAGTATTATCGTGAAAAGATGATAGGCCGTCCTTCGAAAAACTCTCAGCAACGACAGCGTCCCCTGCTCGGCTGACGAATCCTCGAGCTGTTATGTGTGCCGCTTCGTTACCAGGGCTCCCCGAGTGAGCCGGGACCCATATCAATTCAATAATTCTGTCCAAGTCTTTGGTTTGATCCAATATGCTCATTGCTGCCTGAGAAATTCTGCCCCTCGCATAATTGCGTACGGCAAATTTAGAGTCGCTGAGTATGGTAGTAGCTTGTCAAGCCAGAATGCGGATTGATTGTAAAACATTTTATTCGCCGGGAACAGCTTGGCAAGAGGTCGCGTTAAGTGGTCGAGAGTACATAGCCCTCGACAACTTTGTCAGCCCACTCCACCGCCAAAACTTGCGTTCTGGGGTCAGAGCTAGCCAGTACGGTCTCCCACCGCTCGAGAGAAGGAGCTGTAACTAGATCACCCGGAGGTGGCTCTATTTTGCAGTCCCACAGGATGTGATCGTAGGTAGCACGTTGGCCACAGTGTTTGCAGTTTGGGTTGTAAAGATCTGGATAAATGTGCGCGAGGAGTGATGGGGTGCGTATCGATCTAGTCTGTAGACGACGCCACGTAACCTCTTGTTCTTTAGTAAGTCTTTTGTCTGGAGGGGGGAAAATTCTCCTCTCTAGTTTAAAATGATTGGTGAGATCATGATATGTGATCATTGAGTCCTTCGTGAAATTCAGGGAGCCAGACTCATCCACTGCCCGGTCGACGAAACCTCGGGCTTTATTGTGGGCTGCCTCGTTCCCCGGATTCCCCGAATGGGCTGGGACCCATATCAATTCGGAATAATTTGGTGAGAATTTGGTTGCGTTAAGGATTCTAATGGAGGTGTTTGTAATTCGCCCTTTAGCGAAATTATTGATACCCATTTTGGAATCGCTGAGGATGATGCTCCCTTGGGTATGTGCTAGGGCGAGGGCTATAGCCGCCTCTTCTGCCGTTTCAGAGGATTTCGTTTTGATTGTCGCCGAGACGATGTGGTCACCATTCTCGTTCACAACCACAACTGCAAAGGCATTGGTGTTTTTGTATTCAGCCGCATCTACATAAAGTGTTGCAGCGCACTGTCTGTATTCCTTATGTAAGGCTTTGGCTCGTGCTTGTCTTCTACCCTCATGGTGTAAGGGGTGCATGTTTTTGGGGAGTGGTTTGATTAGTAGGGCCGTCCTATAGGCGCGGGGTAAGGCTACTTTAGCATCGTTATTCGTAGGTTGAAAGTTAATTCCGAGCCTGGTAAGAATACTCCTGCCAGTTCTGGAATTGGCTAATCGCGCTGTTTGAGCCATTAAATGGGCTTCTTTCAGTTCATTGTAGGTGTTATGTATTCCTAACCTCATAAGCCTTTCGGTTGAGGCATTTAGTGGGAGTCCTAACGCAGCTTATAGGCCTGCCGTATCATGCTATCCAATTTGTCCTTTTCTGCTTTCGAAAATTTCAGATAAGGGGTGGCATAGAGTATCCTGCTCAGCGCAAAGGCCTGCACTAGGCGGCATAAATCTCTTTCCCTCACCCCTTGTCTGCGGTTAGCTATGCGGCGGAGTAATCGCGCCGTCGCTTCTACCGTGCGTTTTAGCTTAGTGAGTGTGTCAGTATTTTTTCCATTTGTTTGTAAATACAACCCCAATATTCTCATGGTCTGTACCTCTTTGATATCGTCCATTAACATAGACGTTTATTTGCGGGGGGGATGTCGTGGTACGCCTACCTCTTTGTTTACGACGGATCACGAAGAGTTCAGATTTTTGCTCAGAACAAGTGAGGCCGGAATCCCATGCGCATGCCTCGATGATGTCCACTGCTGCTTGGAGTGTGTCTTCTATGTAGCCTTCGCATCCTTTGGTTACCCAAAGTGTGATGTCATCTGCATAGAACGTGTGATGTAGGTCTGGTATTTGTGCCAGTTTGGGGGGAATTTTGATGAGGGAGAGGTTAAAAAGGAAAAGGGACAGGACGGAGCCCTGTGGCGTTCCTTTACTTCCTAGTTTGATTGGGGCAGACTCTATTGTTCCGACCGTTATCACTGCTGTTCTGTTAGTGAGGAAGGATCGGATGTAGTACGTCCTTTCTCCGGGGTTGATTTCTGACAAGTTTGTCAAGATGGCTTTGTGGGTGACGTTGTCGAAAGCTTTAACAAGGTCTAAACCCAATATTGCTTTCGTTCCTGTTCCCTCGTCAGCTTCAATTATGTCCTTGTTAAGCTCCAAGAGAATGTCCTGGGTAGATAGTTGGGCCCTGAATCCTAACATTGTTTCAGGTAGGAGGTTCATGTCCTCCGCATATAGTTTTGGAGCCTATTGAGGATGACATGCTCCATGAGTTTGCCTAGGCATGATGTTAATGAAATTGGGCGTAGATTCTCAGTGCTGCGTTTCTTACCCGCTTTAGGAATAAAAGTGATTTTCGCGTGTTTCCACTCTGGTGGTATGTTGCCTGCATGCCAGTATTTGTTCATGAGGTCTGTAACCGCCGCGATCGACGTTGCGTCTATGTTCCTGAGAGTCTTATTTGTTACTTTGTCTGGTCCTGCCGCAGATGTTGTCCGCAGTTTTCCAATTACGTACCACACCTCTGCGTCTGTGATGTCTGCGTCTAAATTTAGATTAGGAGTCCCCCGGTAGTCTGGTTGTGTGGTACTATCATCCGTGTTTAGATAACGTTCTGCTAGCTCTTTGATTAGGTCTTCAGTTGTACCCTCATATTTATGTATGAGTCTGTACAGTTGACTTTGTTGCACGGGACGTGTTTGTTCTGGATCGAGCAGGTGTCTTAGAAGATGCCATGTCTTCTTATTTCCGAGCTGTCCATTGACGCTTTCACACATTTGGTTCCATTGTTGTTTTTGGAGAGTAAGTGTATGTTCCTCGATTCGCCTCTCGATTTCAGCGATCTTTTTGCGTAGTCGCTTGTTGTGTTTTTGCTGCTTCCAGCGTTTTTGGAGACCTTTTTGTGCCTGCCTTCCGAAGCCTTGGCGAACCGCTTCGGGCGAGTCTCCCGCGTAGGCGTTGTAAATGACCCCTTTTACCGAGTCTTCGGGCGCCGCCACGTACGACGTTACGTTGTAGGTTTGACCTTGGAGGTTCAGTTTTTCAATATTGGCGTATGCAGTCACCCGTTGACGATCGGGCGTGCATAGCGTAAAGGTGTTGTTGGCCGTATTGACTCTGATAATGTCTTCATTCTTCACCGTATCATACGGCAGCCTGGCCACCTCGCAGGCGCAGAAGAGTAGTAGTCCGGGCGCAAAGTCCCTCAGATTCCAACCTTGTGGTCGGCAGACGATTTTGTAGTCGTCGGTCGGTAAGCGCGGGAGAAGGGCTTTCTTGCTGAGTGCAAGTAGCTTCTTCCCGTTCTTTCGCGATGGAAAATTGGAATTAGACTTGCCTTGGCCGTGCCCTTGCGCAGGCTCGTCGTCGGTTGATGCGGGCCCTTTATTCTTCAGGCCTCGTTGTCGGTCGCGGTAACGAAGAATGGTTTCCCATTTTCCGGCCTTGAGCTCCGACGGTGATATTTTCTCGCCTTCCACGGCGTACTCCATCTGTGCGGGTCCCTGGGCGCTCAGTTCCCGGCGGAGAGGTGACGAGCTAGGTCGAGCTCGATGGCTAGGCCGGCAGTCAGCCGGCAATATGCCTAGGTGTCCGTAGATTGGCAAAATCCGGCTGCAGCAGGCACTGGACAATGGCCCGGATGTCGTCCAAAATATTCGAGCCCGAAGGCTGACTCTTTCTGCCGAAAAGTGGCTTCGAGGCGGGAGCCCATGCGAGACACGTCAGCACAGCTCCGTGGCTTGGCTTGCGGAGCCCCGGAGAATGCGGAGCCCCGGGGTAGCACATAGCATTCAAACTGCGCGCGCTTAAAACCGACACTGGAGGTAGCGCCCTAGCATCCCCTCGAAATGCTTGGTGCGCTGCAGTCAACTGGGCCGCTCCTCTCTTCAGCAATATCTTTTTAAGACGAAAGCCTTTATAGGCTCATGACTCGCCAGCGGGCATGTTCGCAGAAAAGCGTCAAACTATAGCTGCCAATCAAACTGATGACGCCATCGTAACAAAGCATAATAAAGAGCAAAAAACACGTTAAAATTAATGGGAATGAAAAATGGCAGAAGAAATTAATAAATATTAAAAATTTGAATAATAAAAATTGTATTTAGAAAAATAAAAATAGAGCATAAAAATTCAAAATTTCTGAGGGCAAATCAGTGACACGAGCAGCAACGCCAAGCTAAAGACTTTCGCCTTATCGCACTTTAGGTCAACAAAGTGCCCCCCTGAATTTTTTCTTTGTTGTATTTTACCAGGAGCTCGCTGTCTCGGCCTGCTGAAGCATTGCTCTGCGTATCAAGCGGAAGGATTGATACGCCGTTGCCGGTAGCGCATTCTCGGGCGACCGCCCCTTTTGCCAGGAATGAACATGGCGATAAAAATTTATCCCCGTTAGCGGTGCACTTTTGCGCGCTCTCGCCCGTCCTGTGCACGTCAGTCTCCGACAGTTTATCAAATGGCGGCTACGAAACAAACTTGCGTTTTGACCGCACGTTTTTATACAGCGGCATACCTACTGTCGCGGCGACATAACTGCTGGCGCAGCTTGTATTGCGAACGGTTCGTGCACCATTGTATAACAACAAGTTATGTTCTACTGAAACACTTCTTCCTATCGCCTTCAACTTACATAACGCATGCCGCCGCAGTGGCTCAGTGGTTATGGCGCTCGGCTGCTGACCCGAAATACGCGGGTTCGATCCCGGTCGCGGCGGTCGAATTTCATTGGAGGCGAAATTCCAGAAGCCCGTGTACTGTGTGATGTCAGTGCACGTTAAAAAACCCCAGGTGGTCGAAATTTCCGATGCCCTTCACTACGGCGTCCCGCATAGCCCGAGTCACTTTGGGACGTTAAGCCCCATAAAACAACTCCCATAACTCACATTTACCTCTAAAAAATTAGTTTTGA
Organism: Amblyomma americanum; assembly: GCF_052857255.1. Taxonomy (NCBI): domain Eukaryota; kingdom Metazoa; phylum Arthropoda; class Arachnida; order Ixodida; family Ixodidae; genus Amblyomma; species Amblyomma americanum. Next base: position 80,246,238 of record NC_135505.1, on the reverse strand, counting down.
GGAAAGGAAATGGCACAATATCTGTCCCACATACCGGCGGACACCTGAACCGCGCCGGAAGGGAAGGGTTAAAGGAGGGACTGAAGGAAGAAAAAGGTGCCGTAGTGGAGGGCTCCGAATAACATCGACCACCTGGGGACCTTTAACGTTCACTGCACAGCACACGGGCGCCTTTGCGTTTCGCCTCCATCGAAACGCAGCCGCCGCGGTGGGGTTCGAGCCCGGGAACTCCGGATCAGTAGCCCAGCGCGCTAACCACTGAGCCACCGCGGCGGGTCAACGCACATTTACCTCTCGTTTCAATATCTCGTCGGCAGGGGTGTCCTTCCAGTCGACGTCTCCGTCCAGGCAGCGCTTATGGTCCAAAGGGCAGGCGAGTCCGCCGTCCTCGGCGCACTGTTCGTAGCAGGACTCGCACAAGAGGTGCATGCAGGGAAGAAGGGCAATCGTCCTGCACACCACACCGCAGGCACGGCATATCCTGTTCGGCGGAATCGGTTTAACGAAGCGCAGGGGCCTCCAGTCCAGCTCCGCGTCGAAACCAACCAATGTGTACCGCAGGCCTGCCGACGACTTCGTCCGCAGCTCTCGATAGGCGCTCTGTGAAATACAAGCGGTGGCTTTTCCGCCCCCGCGAAGTCTTATAATGTCTACCTTTTTTTTTTGCGCTGGTCGCCAAGGTTACAACTGGGATGCTATCTGTTCCCTCTTTCTTGTCGCTTGTTGAATTACAGCCACAACGGAAAAAAGATTAGCACAATGACGTCAGCGGAGCGACAGAAATCGCACTGTGTGGCTGGTGCAGCTCTGTGCTTCGCGAACACGCCAGGAACTTGGGCTATCGTCATGTTCCTAACCACAGCGTGGAGCGTTGCTATCTGCCGCTGCGGTGACACGTCGAGTGCGAATCTTTTAACGCGATAACGTTAGGGGCCCCGTGTCGCAGAAAAGCCGGTGTCGTCGTAGGTGGCGTTGGCCGTGAGCGATAAACTGCAGCAGAATTAATAAAACCGAGTAGGAAATTGTTCGAGTTAGCGAATCGAACTAGGGCCTCCGGAGTGCGAGACGAGCACGCTAACCAGTCCGCCTTGTGAGCTTTTTTTATCTTTATTGCCTGTTTCGACTGTTTACACAGATCACAAACATATGTTTTGCGCCGCACTCTCTAACAACAGGAGCGGACATGTGCTTCAGTCACGTGAGAAAATAAGAACTGTTTCAAGGAACACAACTCTCCCATCAACTCGATAACTTCATCTCCAAAACATAACTCATTGTACACTTCACGCTGCTTAGGTATGGTTTCTTTGACCTAACTTCGAACCGACCGCGCATCTTCATCGCAGTGTCGTACAGCCATCCTGCTTCGCCAAATGCTGTGCAGGGTGGTGGTGGTAGTGGTTTTATTAAAAATAATAGTAAAAAGGAAGGAAAAGATTTTTGCTAGCCCCGGCATCTGCCATCGATACTGAAGCACCTGAGCTGGGGCAGCGGAAATAAAGGACAGCAGGCAGAATGGAGAAATGAAATGAAAGAGGTGAGGGGACAGGAATAGAGGACAGGGGGAGAAGTAATATGTACAAACTATTTACACAATAAGTAATGTGTCCAGGTTGTGCGCGTGATTAGTTCAGTTTAGAGGAATTAAATCACACAAGCGCACAGCACTGTGTAGGTTACAACTGGAGTGGGGCGTCCAGTTATTAATCGTTCAAGGTAGAACTCGCGGAGCGTTCGGTCACTGCGTGTAACTACCTGACGGAGAACAGACGGGACGTCAAGCCCGTGTGTTCGAGGAATGCACAGAGGCTCACCAAAGTTCGCTCACGAGTGCGCGCACTGCCCTGCGGCCACAATAGCGTCTTGATGGAGTCTTGTAGTATGCCCTGCGCCCTATAGGCCGCGAGCATATCGCGACGAGCATCGGCGAACGCGGAGCAGCGAAGGAGCAGATGTTCTAGTGTTTCCAGTGCACCGCATCCGTCACACACATCACTCATCGCGATTCCGTGCCGCACCCGTCGTTCCCCGGGCCACACGCAGCCAATGCGCGCGCGGAGGATCATTGCACGTTGCGACCGTGTAAGTGCGCGACAGCCGGTGACACTGTCGATGTGCTCACCTCCCGCGATGTGTGGGTCGGGGTGCTGCTTTCGGAGATGGTCGTGAATGGCCGCACGCACGTCCTCCAGCGCAAGGGGCAGATCGCTGGCAGGTAGTTGGTGTGCAGCGGTCGCGAGGTCGTCAGCTTCTTCGTTGCCGGCGATGCCGCAGTGACCGGGCACCCACTGTGCACGCACGGCACAACCTCTCTGCGCGAGGCGCTCGATGCACGAGCGAATTTCCCGCACTAGTGGGGTACCGCGGCCGTTAGATTGCAGGCGGCTGAGGGCGGCGCGGGAGTCGCACAGCAGAGCACTCCTGGGCCGCGGAGGGCCGAGGGTGAGCAGCAGGTCCAGCCCGAGCCGGATCCCCATCAACTCCGCCGTGGTGGAGGAGCCCAGGAAGGTTGCGTGTTGCTGGCTGTGCAGTCGCAGGGCGGGGATGGTGGCCGCCGCAGCAAGGGAGCAGCTGTCGCGGGCCACTGAGCCGTCGGTGTACACGAGGAGATGGTCCTGGAGCTCCTCGTGTATGACGGCTCTGGCCAGCTGCTGCACAGCGCAGAGGGGTGTGCTCCGCTTTCCCGCGATGCCGACGATCTCTCGCTGTACCTCCGCGGCAGCAGGCCAGGGCGCGCAGGAGCCGTAGGGGGGTGGGCCTTGGGTCAATTGCTCATACTCGAGCAGCGCCGCGCCCATTCGTGAGCGCGGGTGCGAGCGCATACGCTGCAGCAGCGAGCCGCCGCCCGGTGCGCGGTGAAGCCGGTCGTTGTGATTCAGTGCCCTGCGCGCTGCTTGGAGCTCAAGGGGCCACGCTCCTGCCTCGGCCAACGTTGCGGCGCATTGCGAGTTTTTGGGCAGGCCTAGGCACACGCGCAGGGACTTGCGGTGCTGAAGCTCGAGCTTCTTCCAGCACGGCTTGCGCACCGTGACGAGCGGCAGCGCATAGAGCACCGCCCCCAAAGCTGCGGCATTGTATAGACGCAGCGCGGCTTGCTGGGAGATGCCCTGGCCTCGAGCGGTGAGCTTGTGCACGGCGGCGGTGATCCTCTTCATCTGCAGACAGGCCTTGGTCGCCGCGGGGCGGAAGGAAAGGCGCCAGTCGATGTCCAGGCCAAGGTACCGCACCGATTTACGCCAAGGAATCGGAGTCCCGTCCAGTGACAGTGGCGCAAGGTGCGCGCGCGAGCGCGAAACGCAGGCCATGGCCACCGATTTGTCCGCGCTCAGTGACAGACCAAGGCCGCGCAATCTGGCATCGATTGCGGTCAGGGCTCCCTGAATGCACCCCCGCACGCGGAACGCCTCGCCCGGTGGTCCCCGGCACCACAGAGCTATGTCGTCTGCATATATGGACATGTACACATGGTGTCGCCCGATTGTGGGGAGGGAGGCCGGCACCACCGACATGGCCACATTAAACAGAAATGGTGATAGGACAGAGCCCTGCGGCACGCCCATGTCGACCGGGCGAGGCTTGGAGAGCTTACCCCCTACTCGTACGCGCATGGTGCGCCCGCTCAGGAAGCCATGAACGTATCGCAAAAGGCGCCCGCTCACACCGGCCCCCTCAAGCACCGCGAGAATTGGTGCGCGGTGAACGTTGTCAAAAGCGCCCGAGACGTCCAGCAGGAGCAGCAGCGCAATCTGGCCTGCAGCCCTGGCATGCTCCAGCGCTGTAACAACGTCCGATATAGAATCAGCCGTGCACCGCATCCCACGGAAACCCGTCTGCCGCTCGTCAAGCAAATCAGCCTCCGCAGCCCGCTCGTTCAGACGCTGCAACGCCATATGCTCCATGAGCTTACCTGCCGCCGATGTTAATGCCACTGGCCGGTATCCGCTCAGCTCCGTAGGTGGGCGCCCTGCCTTTCGGATGGGACAAACGACCGCGGTTCGCCAATCCTCCGGAAGCTCCCCGCGTTCCCACACCAGGTTGATCTGCTGCAGGAGGATCTGTCGTTGCTGCGCATCCAGGTTTCGCAGCATTTGGTATGTCACCCCGTCCGGTCCGGGCGCCGAGCGGCGGCGGCAGCGCTGCAGCGCATTGTTCAATTCCGCCGCGGTGAACGGCGCATCACATGGACCTTCCGAGGCGACGGGCGAGGGACTGGCGTCGCTTCTGGGGCTCTCAAGAGCAGCTATGTTAGCGGCGTTTGCGGGGCTGGGCGGCGCGAACCGATCGGCAAACCGCTCTGCCAATTCTACAAAGCTGAGCCCGCTGGAGATTGCGAGGGCGGCCAGCGGTTGACGGTTTGCCTGTGGTTCGGTGATGCGCCGCAGGGTGTCAAACAGCCTCCGCGAGCTGACATCTTCCTCCATCCTTTGGCATAGTGAAGCCCACTGCCGGCGGTATAACTTGTTGGCGTGGCGGCGCGCTGCTGCGTCCAAGCGGTTGTAGACAGTCCAGTCGGCGGCTCTGTCAGTCCGTCGCGCCCGTCGCTCTGCGCGATCTCTCTTCTCGCGCAGATTGAGCAGCTTCATATCAGGTGTGGGCTGCCCTGCCCTTACCTCAGCTCGTTGGGTGGCTGCGAGAGCGCTTCGGACTAGACTTGAAAAGAAATCTGCGCCAGTGGCCGCCGCCTCGTCGACCGCCCGCCTGAACGCACTCCAGTTGGTAATGGAGTAGGCACGTTTGAGGCGTGCTGCCATCGCAGTGGGTTCAATTAGGATGGAGTAATGATCCGAGCCCCAGAGAGATGGTGATCGGCGCCATGTCGCCTCGATGCCTCTGGATGCGAAGGCAACGTCGATGCAGGAGCCGGTTGTTCCGCGTCGTCGAAAGGTGGGCTCGCCGGTGTTCAAGGGGGTGAGTCCCAGCTGCGTTGCTGCGTCGTGCAGGTCGTCTCCCCGCGCGGAGTGGCGCGCACTGCCCCACGCACTATGGTGGGCGTTAAAATCACCACAGATGATTTGGCGCGGGGCACAGCACGAAGACACAGCACGAAAACACAGCGCGTTCCACGCGACAGCTGGACGCACATAAACACTGGCCACCGACGTGTCAACACCACCGACGCGCACTGTCACCACCACGCACTCCTGGGCATCAGATGTCGCCGCCGCCGAGCCGACGAGGGTGTGCTGGACGTCCTGCCGCACGTATATCGCGCACCTTGATTTCCCGGGGCGATGAGATGTGACACAACAGGGCACTGCGGCACAGGTGGGTTCCTCGCACGTGGTGACTGAGTGGTAGCCAATGTAGCCAGGTAGCCGCATCTGGGGCTCCCCGTCATGTGAACGTACGTACGTCTCCTGCAGCGCGATAACTTCCGGCGAATCCTGTGCGATGCGAACTCGCATTTCGGCGTACCGCGCCGCAAGTGAGCGCACGTTCCACTGCAGGATGGATGGTATGCGGGAGGGAGTCCGGCGGCTAGCCATCATGCTGGCTTATCTGTGCGGGAGCACCCGCTGCTTCTAAGCAAGCCCGGTGTCCATCGGTGCCCTCCGGGAAAAGTGCGCTGAGGGCGCGCAACGCCAGCTTTAGGCGCGCGATCTCCGCGTCCCGTGCGTCAGGGGGCTAAGAAGGAAAATTACATCGTATTTATAAAGATCCGGCCAGGAATCGTATCCCATGTAACACTTGTTGCTGGGCTAGTTGGTGCATAGTTCTATGTACAAACGTCAGCGCAAAATAAGACACATTCACAAGAAAGGTAGACAAGACAACGCGCAACTGAGAGCTGATTTTTATTGAAAGTATTGTGTTTCTTTCAATAAAAATCGTATCCCATATACGGCGTCAAGGGTAAGTCTTTATTGTACGCTGGCGCATGTCCCAAAAAAGTAGCGCATCCCAGCAATCAATAAAGACGTGTTCTATTGACTCTAGTTTGTGACATAACAAGCAGTCAGCACCCCATGGTAAAAACAATCCCTTCTCCCCCGTCCATGTTTTAACCGGCAACGTACCAGTGCGCAACTTGAAGAAAACGTCTTCACACCCGCTGGCACCACCATTTTCCATACTATTTTTAAAACGTTTCCTGCTTGGCCTCCACTATACAGAGATCGATATATTGGCTCGGGGAAGACACAGTCAAGCAAATCTTTTAGAAATTTCTTACGCGCGACATTTGAAAGGTATTCCAAACTGAACCGAGCATTGAGAAACCGGAAAGCAAAGACCACTTTAAAAAATCTACTTGCACTGTATCGCATCCAGTCTACAGTAGAAATAACAGTTTGGCGATTTGGCGAAACCGAAGAAAGCCTCACTTGAAAAAAATTTCGCAGGAAATGGTCGCGTTGATCTCGAAGAAACATAAATCTTGACACCACCTGTCTCAGGTACAAGTGTGGCAAAGAAGGACCCCCTTTTCTCACACGCATAACTAAATTATCACAATTAGTCCTCTTCCATGAGGACTGCCAAGCAAAAACGGCGAAGAGACGATGAAACTTTTGAATTTTAAGTCGAGAGCACGAAAGGACCTGCAAAAAATAGCACAGTTTTGAAACCAGGTATACGCTACATATGTTTGCGGGCGCGAATATAGACAGCTTCTTTTCCGACCAATTCTGTGTACGCGTGGACAGTTGAATTTTCTCCTTCCAAAAGTCATCGTTGTCTCGATACTTGTAAACAGTAACACCTAGGTACTTGTAAGGGACATGTGACCATTTTACACTTGCATGAAACAAAGGCGCTGATGTACAGTTCCCATAACAAAGGCCCGCACATTTGTCCAGATTAACAACGCTATTGGTTACATCACAAAACCTGCGAGCAACCGACATCGCATGTTCTATGCTGCTGTGATCGCTACGAAAAATTGCCAAACCATCGGCATAAGCCAAGACTTTCATTTCACATGCTTCTACTTCAAAGCCACGAATAGAGCTGCAATTCACTACATTCCGGCAAAGTGGCTCTAGGTACAGAGCGAAGAGTAACGGTGACAAAGGGCAGACTTGCCGCAAGGATGCTCTCACAGCAATAATGTCAGTGAGCTCTGGGTTAACAACCAAATTCGTGGAACAGTTACTTCAAGCCATTTTAACCCCTTTTAAATTTAGTTCAACACAGACGTGTTCGATGATTTTAAAAAAGAATGTCATGACATACACGGTGAAAGGCCTTCTATATATCAATTTGCAACATTGCGACTCGCTTAAATTCAGCCCCACAGCATTCCAGTATGCTCCGAGTGATATGAACATTCGTGAAGATGGTCCGCGCTTGAATTCCACACGTCTGGTGGGGGGCAACCAAGATGTTCCTAACTGACTGTAAACTTTAGGCTAATGTTTTCATAAGAATTTTATAATTAACATTACTAAGCATTATCGGCCGATAAGCAGTAACTTGCTTAAGCTTAGCAGGATTGTCAGTTTTCGGTAGAAGTACCGTATGCGCACGGGAAACGACGGTGGTAAAACGCCCATTCTAAATGACTCTTCATAAACACGTTGTAAAATGATAGAAGTTTCGCGTTTGAACGCCTTCTAAAATTCTGCTGTTATCCCATCAGTACCTGGCGATGTCCCCAAGTGGAGCTCATCAATGGCGTATTCAAATTGCGCTGCTGATAAGTCGGCAGATAGGCTGTCAGAGTCATCACCGGTGAGTCGGGGTAATACTTAAAAATTCAGCCTGAAAGGCCTGCACATCCGCCGATTTGGAAGCGAACAAATCACGGTAGTACTGACTGAAAAGACTCCCTTATCACCTTCGGATCGGCCGTCAGAGAAACTTTGTTTTAATATTCTACGGTATCTTTCCTTCTAGCGTATCTTTTTTCTGTCGTCAAATTCCGCCTACTGGGCATATCATCTGCCAGCAAGCGATCGGCTCGTGCACAGATTGCAGCTCTTGAAACCCTGTCACATCGATAGCCTCAAGCTTGGCTTTAACTTCGCTGATAAGATCAGGGTATACTCCCGGAGCTTTATTTTCCTCTATAATTCTTTCAACATCTGTCGTAGGTCCTTTGGTTAGCTTTTTCAGCATGTTTGATTTCTACGGACCTTTCAATAGCCCACATTTTGACATCAACTTTAAAATTCCTCCCATTTTACTGCCCAACTTTTCTCATAACTTGAACAAACTTTTTCTAACACGTTATTTCTTTCTAAAAGAAACGTATCGTTCTTTAATAATTTTGCATTGAGCTTTCACAAGTCCCAGCTGAATTTCGCTTGAGGTGTCGGGTTCCTTCCCATGGTGAATATGACACAACAGTGATCGTTAAATGTAACCGGTTCGACGATGTAGTTATCGCAAATCGCTGCTAGCTCAAGGGAAACGTAAGCTCTATCAAGCCTAGCATGACTACGCCCTTGGAAATGTGCATAATGACGTCTTATTCCTCCATTTGCGAACTGGGCAACGTCTTGAAGTGAATACTTTTTAATGTTTTCTTTCAAGAAAATAGCACTTTTGCTTTCGGTAACCGCTGAGCCTGATCGGTCATCTGCACTGAGAACACATTTTAAATCCCCCAAAACAATGACAGGCCTATTGCATTCGATGTACACACATAGATCTTGGAAGAGCAAAAGACGTTCACGCGGTTTTGTAGGAGCATACACACAGATTACTCTCAAATTTTCCTCCCCGTACAACAAATCACCGAGCTCAAACCTTCCCCTCCAGCAACACACCACTGCTTGCTCCTAGATAGCAAGACAGGTCTTAAGAGAACACAGCCCAATGACGTCCCCACTGCATGACTAGCACGCACGTTATAACGCGACTTGAACTGCGCAACGATAGCGTCTGTCGCGCTCTCACTCTCTATCTTTGTTTCTTGTAATGCAAGAATGTCAAGGTCTTTCTCATTAAACAGACGCCTTAGCTGACATTGTCTGCGCCTAGCTGCTAGTCCGCGCACGTTTAACGTGCCACATGTTAAATTTGATAGAAGACAAGCCATGCTGAGAATCCTGCACGAACAAGATCCAGGTAGCTTACCAGGCTTGCGCCTTATCCCATAAAAAGGGGCGATTAATCAGCGCGCCTAGCGCTGCGTACAGAAGACGCGGACGAAGACCGAGACTGAGGTGGTGGTGGTAGTGGTTTTATTAAAAATAATAGTAAAAAGGAAGGAAAAGATTTTTGCTAGCCCCGGCATCTGCCATTGATACTGAAGCACCTGAGCTGGGGCAGCGGAAATAAAGGACAGCAGGCAGAATGGAGAAATGAAATTAAAGAGGTGAGGGGACAGGAAGAGAGGATAGGGGGAGAAGTAATATGTACAAACTATTTACACAATAAGAAATGTGTCCAGGTTGTGCGCGTGATTAGTTCATTTTAGAGGTATTAAATCACACACGCGCACAGCACTGTGTTGGTTACAACTGGAGTGGGGCGTCCAGTTATCAATCGTTCAAGGTAGAACTCGCGGAGCGTTCGGTCACTGCGTGTAACTACCTGACGGAGAACAGACGGGACGTCAAGCCCGTGTGTTCGAGGAATGCAGAGAGGCTCACCAAAGTTCGCTCACGAGTGCGCGCACTGCCCTGCGGCCACAATAGCGTCTTGATGGAGTCTGGTAGTATGCCCTGCGCCCTATAGGCCGCGAGCATATCGCGACGAGCATCGGCGAACGCGGAGCAGCGAAGGAGCAGGTGTTCTAGAGTTTCTACTGCACCGCATCCGTCACACATATCACTCGTCGCGATTCCGTGACGCACCCGTCGTTCCCCGGGCCACACGCAGCCAATGCGCGCGCGGAGGATCATTGCACGTTGTGACCGTGTAAGTGCGCGACAGCCGGTGACACTGTCGATGCGCTCACCTCCCGCGATGCGTGGGTCGGGGTGCTGCTTTCGGAGATGGTCTTGGATGGCCGCACGCACGTCCTCCAGCGCAAGGGGCAGATCGCTGGCAGGTAGTTGGTGTGCAGCGGTCGCGAGGTCGTCAGCTTCTTCGTTGCCGGCGATGCCGCAGTGACCGGGCACCCACTGTGCACGCACGGCACAACCTCGCTGCGCGAGGCGCTCGATGCGCGAGCGAATCTCCCGCACTAGTGGGGTACCGTGGCCGTTAGATTGCAGGCGGCTGAGGGCGGCGCGGGAGTCGCACAGCAGAGCACTCCTGGGCGGCGGAGGGCCGAGGGAGAGCAGCAGGTCCAGCCCGAGCCGGATCCCCATCAACTCCGCCGTGGTGGAGGAGCCCAGGAAGGTTGCGTGTTGCTGGCTGTGCAGTCGCAGGGCGGGGATGGTGGCCGCCGCAGCAAGGGAGCAGCTGTCGCGGGCCACTGAGCCGTCGGTGTACACGAGGAGATGGTCCTGGAGCTCCTCGTGTATGACGGCTCTGGCCAGCTGCTGCACAGCACAGAGGGGTGTGCTCCGCTTTCCCGCGATGCCGACGATCTCTCGCTGTACCTCCGAGGCAGCAGGCCAGGGCGCGCAGGAGCCGTAGGGGGGTGGGCCTTGGGTCAATTGCTCATACTCGAGCAGCGCCGCGCCCATTCGTGAGCGCGGGTGCGAGCGCATACGCTGCAGCAGCCAACCGCCGTCCGGTGCGCGGCGAAGCCGGTCGATGTGATTCAGTGCCCTGCGCGCTGCTTGGAGCTCAAGGGGCCACGCTCCTGCCTCGGCCAACGTTGCGGCGCACTGCGAGTTTTTGGGCAGGCCTAGGCACACGCGCAGGGACTTGCGGTGCTGAAGCTCGAGCTTCTTCCAGCACGGCTTGCGCACCGTGACGAGCGGCAGCGCATAGAGCACCGCCCCCAAAGCTGCGGCATTGTATAGACGCAGCGCGGCTTGCTGGGAGATGCCCTGGCCTCGAGCGGTGAGCTTGTGCACGGCGGCGGTGATCCTCTTCATCTGCAGACAAGCCTTGGTCGCCGCGGGGCGGAAGGAAAGGCGCCAGTCGATGTCCAGGCCAAGGTACCGCACCGATTTACGCCAATGAATCGGAGTCCCGTCCAGTGACAAGGGCGCAAGGTGCGCGCGCGAGCGCGAAACGCAGGCCATAGCCACCGATTTGTCCGCGCTCAGCGACAGACCAAGGCCGCGCAAGCTGGCATCGACTGCGGTCAGGGCTCCCTGAAGGCACCCCCACACGCGGAACGCCTCGCCCGGTGGTCCCCGGCACCACAGAGCTATGTCGTCTGCATATATGGACATGTACACATGGTGTCGCCCGCTCGTGGGGAGGGAGGCCGGTACCACCGACATGGCCACATTAAACAGAAATGGTGATAGGACAGAGCCCTGCGGCACGCCCATGTCGACCGGGCGAGGCTTGGAGAGCTTACCCCCTACTCGTACGCGCATGGTGCGCCCGCTCAGGAAGCCATGAACGAATCGCAAAAGGCGCCCGCTCACACCAGCCCCCTCAAGCACCGCGAGAATTGGTGCACGGTGAACGTTGTGTTATCGCCTGAGACGTCCAGTAGCAGCAGCAGCGCAACCTGGCCTGCTGCCCTGGCATGCTCCAGCGCTGTAACAACGTCCGATATAGAATCAGCCGTGCACCGCATCCCACGGAAACCCGTCTGCCGCTCGTCAAACAAATCAGCCTCCGCAGCCCGCTCGTTCAGACGCTGCAACGCCATATGATCCATGAGCTTACCTGCCGCCGATGTTAATGCCACTGGCCGGTATCCGCTCAGCTCCGTAGGTGGGCGCCCTGCCTTTCGGATGGGACAAACGACCGCGGTTCGCCAATCCTCCGTTAGCTCCCCGCGTTCCCACACCAGGTTGATCTGCTGCAGGAGGATCTGTCGTTGCTGCGCATCCAGGTTTCGCAGCATCTGGTATGTCACCCCGTCCGGTCCGGGCGCCGAGCGGCGGCGGCAGCGCTGCAGCGCATTGTTCAATTCCGCCGTGGTGAACGGCGCATCACATGGACCTTCCGAGGCGACGTGCGAGGGACTGGCACGTACTTCTCTTTGCCTCGGTGACTCTGAGCCACTGGCGCTCGAGGCGTTGCAACCTGACCACGGTGGAAGGTTGTGAAGGGGGTGGCAACACTTTCTTGGCACGCTTAGCCAGGCCGAAGGTGCCATCTTGTGATGCCCTGTCGTCCTGGACTGGGTCCGCTTCGCCGTTCATTGCAGACACCTGGTCGCTCTTCGGCGGCGTTTCAGTCGGGCTGCTGACAGCATCTTGCTCGTTCGGCATCTCGCTCGATGTTTTCATGTTTCCCTCACAGACGCTTCCTTGATCACGAGACACACTCTTCTTCCAACGGTCATCAGGGGCCGTCGTTTCAGCTTCCTCGATGTCCATGTCCTCTTTATCGTCACAGTCCTCTGAGGCCGCCCTATCACATTGGCGTACGTAGTACGTATGCAGTCCTCACGGACATGAGCAAAGGCGCGGCACTTAGTGCAGCGAGGCGTCTGGTAGTCGCGGCGGATATGACCGCGTCGGCGACACCGGGGACAAGGAGGTGCCCTACCAGGCACAAGCACAAGGACGGAGCCCCCGTAGAACTTGAAAAGATGCGGCACCTCCTCCGCCGTGACCCCCTCTTTAAGCACCATTCTAGCGACACGTGTTGTCGACTCCGCTGAATAAATCCTGGAACATTCCATTCCTCATGCCGAATTTACATCACTTCTCCGATCTCGCTCAGAGCCTTCCAAAGGGTCTCATTGGGTATGTGAAATGGCACCCAGTGAATCTTCACCTTGATCTCCTTTCGACAAAGGTCAATAATGGCACAGTAGCCGCCATTCACACTCAGGCCCCCGGTCGCAAGCACAGCGTCCTTTGCCTCCTGGGTACGAAACCTCACGAGACGGATGGTGGCTCATCTGGCAAGCACCAATGCCGCCGATATCCTTAAGGACGCCGGCATCTTCTAATGGTTGACGAAAGTCCCCTATTCGATACGGACGCTTCGAAGTATCACCGTGCAAGAAAACACACAGACGCATACATTCGTCAGGAGGTGGCCCATAAAGGGATTCATCCCGGCCAACAAAGGCCGTTGCGGCACCTCGCTCGGAGCGAACCATTTCTGCGTCCGTCTAGCAGGGCAGCCAGAAGCTCGATGGTTTGGAATAAACAAAGGCGCGTCTAATGGATACGGTGTTGTCTTAGAAGGGGTCTTTAGAGACATGTGCTGTGATGTATATTAGTTATTATGAGCATGGAAATTACAGAAGTCGCAGTTAAGCGATATCAACGTACGTTTCCGTTACTTTTTCCTCTTCGCCTGGCGCGCACGTGCGCCATCACGCGGCGCCTACTAAAACCACTCCATCCTCCTCCTCGCAATGTACGCCACTGTACAGACGGGCGGACGGACGGATGGACAAGGCTGTACCTTTTAAATCGGGCGGCGGGTCAACCACCTAGCCATGGCTTGTGAAATTTTAGTCTTCTCTTGATTTTAGCCACCAATCAGATAACCATCGCGTAGTTACTTCTACCCGCTTAATATCTACTTTTCCTTCACTGTCCGCTGCTTTCCACTGTAGGGTGAAATCTTTACAGAAAAACATCCTGTTCACCGTTCCCTCCTCCTCTCCGCAAGCATCGCACAACGTGCCTATCTTGTGGTACCTGACTGTATATGTCTTATTCCGCAAAACTCCCGTCCTGTCCGCACAGAACAAAAGAGCTTCCCCTAGTTATCATAGGTATGCTCTTTAGAAATTTCCTACTTAAAGATCCTGTATGTTTGCAGTGCCGATTTCGTCAGCATCTGTTTTCCACAGATTTCTCTCTGTTAATTTCTTTCTTAGCTGATAATTGTTGATTTGCCCCCGTACTGCTGTCCATATAATTGCATGTCAAATAAGATAGCGCGCTATGACAGCGCCTCCTAGTGTACCTGTATAGCGCCTCCCGCTCGTCTCGTTCGGGCGCAGTGGGGCCGTGCGGGCACGCAGGAATCACGCGGTGAGCGGTGAACAACGCAGCAGACATCGAAGGCGCGTTCACCACGAAGATTGCGGCTTGCTGCCCGTTCGTTCGGCGCGGAAGCTATGTGCCGACGAACTATGACTATAACTTGAGTCCCCCGCGTTTCGGCAGTATGAGGACTCCCAGGGATATATGAATGCAGAGAATGACCTGCATATATGGGAATTAACCCATTAGGCTATCGCGCCATACCCTCAAGGCGCAGCTTGAGTATCCCCTTCAATTATTTTAAAGCGAAAGCTTTACTGGCTGCAGGTTGAACAGTTTCGCGCGATTCCTGGAGAGCCGTGCTGCGTAAGCGTGAAGAGCAGTGATGACACACGGGGCATTTCTCTCTCTCACTCCCTAGTCACAACTGCGCATGCGCCACTAGTAGCACCGAGCCACAGGTGTTCTACCGCAGCGCAGCGCCACGCCTTTCCTCAAAATGCAACTTTCAATTTTCACTTTTCTATTCTTCCCCTCCCTCATTTATCACTTTCAGGGCGCGGTTCGGTTGCCCACCGAGATATGCGAGACGTTTAATATGCTCTGCGCGCTCTCCGTGCCATCTAGCATGACCTCACGCCGCGCGGCTCGCCGCCGCCGCCGTTTGGTATGACGTCACACCTTGACGTTGCACTCGCCTCCGCTTGCTTCACCAGCTGCGTCGCATGCCTGATAACATGGAGGATTGAAAAGGAGAGCCCGCGTGCACCGCAACCACAGTTGCGTCGTCTTTAATGCGATAACAACATAGCTAGAGAACCAGGCTAACCTGGACTTGCAATCAAGATTAACCAAGGCTAATCATGCTATGCCTTAGCTTTCGGTATACGTATATCTTGGCATAGCCGAGCTAAGCCGCTGCCATGAGAAAGCTTAACTATGCTGCCTCGTAACGATTTCGAGGTGCTTGCGGTTGGTTTTGACCCTCAAGTGGGCCAAAGGTGAAACCCCTTACGGCGCGGTTCGGGTGTCCACCGATATATGGGAGACACTACGGTATTTCCTTTCCTGAAAACCGGCTCGGGTGTCCACCGATATATGTGAGACAGTTACTGGGCCATTTCCTTTTTTCAAATTCAATTTTCTTCGAAAGCTAAGGAAAGACAAATATTTAGCCCTCTGGGACGGTGGACACTTCAGTCGCGCTTTAAGCTACGTGGCGGTAGTGACATATGTGCGTTGCATGCGTAGGCATTAAAACGTTGTAGCAGAAACGCGGCACTGAAGCTACAAACCGCCGCCCTTCTTTGTGCTCATTGGCGTTAGCGTTGGCAGCGTTCTAGACTCCAGTGATTTTGAGGAAAGGAAGGCGCATAACTGGCTCCCTGATTCAATGGATGCTTCAATAGCGCTTTGAGGTATGTGGACCCGCTGCGGTGGCTAAGTGGTTAGAGCGCTCGGCTACTGATCCGGAGTTCCCTGGTTCGAACCCGGCCGCGGCGGCTGCGTTTCAATTGAGGCCAAACGCTAAGGCACCCGTGTGCTGTGCGATGTCAGTGCACGTTAAAGATCCCCAGGTGGTCGAAATTATTTCGGAGCCCTCCACTACGGCGCCTCTTTCTTCCTTTCTTTTTTCACTCCCTCCTCTGTCCCTTCCCTTACGACGCGGTTCAGGTGTCCAACGATGGTGTCCAACGATATGTGACAGATACTGCGCCATTTCCTTTCCCCAGAAAACAAATATAATTGTCAACTATGTGGCGATGGGGAGAGAGAGAGAGATGTGGGCTACATGCATTAGCGCTGACAACGTTGTGGTGGCAGACACGCTTCACTGCAACATTGAGCCGCAGCGTTCATTGGGTGACCAGCCCCTTGACAATGTGTGTCCCCTATCCACTGTGTGGAACGCACTCAACGTTACAGGCCAAACCGCGTCTGCTTACCCGATACACCACAGCTTTCACTATTTAACTAGGTTCAGCAGTAGTTGAACCGCAGCTAATTTTTAAAGCGAAAGCTTTATTGGCCGCAAACTCGCGATTTCGCCGTGGTGGTACTCCATGGAGGCACGTGACGTCACAACGCGCGACTCGCCGCGGAAGGTTACTGCGATTCGCGCGCTCGCCGCGCCATCTGGCATGACGTCGCACCGCGCCGCTCGCTGCCGTTTGGTAGGACGTGACACCGCGTTCCTCGTCGTTGCCCTCGCCTCCTCTCTCTTCGATAGCTGCGTTGCATGCGTGATAAGATGTCACAGGATTGATAAGGAGAGCTCGCGTGCGCCGCAGCCACAGTTGAGGCGAAAGTATGGACGGCGACAATTCTGATAAGCTGAAGGAGGCTTGGAATCGACAGCGGAACGAGATGAAGAGGAAACGAATAGCCCAGGAAACAGACGAGCAGCGCGCCGAACGACTGGCTAAACGCCGCCGTGAATATGCCGCCGCGAGACAGGCACGTTTAACGTCCGGTGTCACGACCGCTAGCAGCAGCGACAGCAGCCGGAGGAGAGACCTGAGTCCTGCTTCACTGGAGACGTCCCGTGATGAACGATGGAATGCGACCAAGAGACAGCGGCGGGCTCAAGAAACCGAAAAACAACTTGTCGTTATCCTAGAGAATAGGCGTAAGAGTGACGCGACCCCTTCAATTCTTGGATAGCCTCGGTGCTGAAATCAAACGTGGACCTGCAGGTCATCCTGAACGTTTATGCCTGTGCTTCGTACATTGTAGAATATGTGAACAAGGCGGGGAGTTTCACACTTTCTTTCGCTACATATATCCTGGCATAGCAGAGCTAAAGCCACTGCCATTTTTTTGTATAATAAAGTTAATTCCATCCATCAGTCCAACAAATCTCTATAGATACCTTCCAAACATATCAGTACTCTCGCTGTTTAGCGAGCACTGTCCGCAGTTCGTTTCATCTGACAGCTGCCGTAAGCCAGCTTCGCAACCACAGAGATCTCATTGTTATCTTTGAGAACCCGCTGAGGTGTACTAGGATAGTGGAAAACTGGTATAAATAATACTGCTCTTCACTTTCTAGAGGCTAATTTGACCAAAGAATGCATTCCTACTCATCATATAGCACAAGCTTCTTACCAAAAGGTAACTGTAAAGCGGGTTCGAAAGCGAAAATGACCTTCGACGAGACTAGAGTCACTGACGAGACATACTTGCAGCGCCCTGAGCTTTCCAAGTTCTTTTTTCGTGACGTCTGTACGTGCATCCACTGAGAGAGAGAGAGAGAGAAATTAATTTGCTCCCGTCAAAAATGACGGCGGGAAAGGCTATAGCCTAAACCCCCATTCATTCCCCTAACCGTTGGCCGGATTCCCTTGGGACTGGACGGCGGTCAGGGCGGGACCGATGACTTTGCGTTGTTCGGCTTAGGGGTTAAGCAATAAGGTTTCCCAGGATTGTACATTTCTATTCGGTTCGTTATAGAAGGGGCAGGTCCAGACCATGTGGACTAGATCTGCAATCCTATTGCAGTGCGTACATCTAGGATTAAAGACTTCTGGATGCCATTTACTGTACAGTTGAGGGTTTGGAAACACCTCCGTTTGCGGTTTCCTCCTCACGCTTTCCTCTTTCCTAATGAGCTGTTAGGCACCTACTGGATAGGTCTTACGACCGAGCTTATGATGAGGAATTATTTCATGGAATCACCTTGTGAGTTCGTCACCAGATGGGAGGTGTTCCTCGCGTGGAGTTTAAGCGTCAGCGGTGATCGAGCGGAGAGTGAGCCCTCGGGCGTTCGCGTGCGCATTCTTGTTCCCCCACAGGCCCTGATGAGCCGGGGACCGCATCAATGAGATTAGCGCTGATGGTACTTGCGTGCATTACCTGAGAAAGAGGATCATTGCTTGCGCCGAGCTCCGGTTCGAGGCGCACTCGTTCAGTTGAAGGGAGGACGCGGGTCTCAAGCGCTCAAAAATGCGAAAATTTTGATTTTTCAAAAGTGGCATATTCATGATTAATACACTATTAAGAAGACATCCCTACAAAGTTTCAAGGTTTAACTCGACCTCCGACTACTAAAATAAAAAAATTTGGAGGACGATTAAGCTTCGCCTTTAAGAGTGAGACGCGACGGCTTGTTGCAGCGTGGCCAAGGAGTCCACGGAGCGGCATCATACGTACGGCGCGACGCGCGGCCCATTGCACCATTTAAGGAAAGGACGCCTGTCTCACATATATCGCTGGACACCCGTACCACGCCGTAAGGAACGGAAACCCCCTTTCCATTCGGCACGGTTCAGGTGTTCACCGAGATGTGAAATACGGCGCCATTTTTCGCTCACAGACAACGCCACCGACGCCGACGACATCGGCTTTTCTACGACACGCGGCCCTTAACGCTATCGCGTTAAAAAAAAATTAGCTCAGCTCAGGATATCCACCCGCCGCGGTGGCTCAGTAGTTAGGGCTCTCGGCTACTGTTCCGGAGTTCCCGGGTTCGAACCCGACCGCGGCGGCTGCGTTTTTATGGAGGAAAAACGCTAAGGCGCCCGTGTGCTGTGCGATGTCAGTGCACGTTAAAGATCCCCAGGTGGTCGAAATTGTTCCGGAGCCATCCACTACGGCACCTCTCTCTTCCTTTCTTCTTTCACTCCCTCCTTTATCCCTTCCCTTACGGCGCGGTCCAGGTGTCCAACGATATGAGACAGATACTGCGCCATTTCCTTTCCCCAAAAACCAATTATGGTTATTAATGCCGTCAAGGCAGCAATTGCGTTGTTATCTGTTCCTTCACCTGTCGCTTGGCGCAGTGGGTGTACCCGGTCACCTACTGCTTTGTGGCGGTGGCTTATTAATGCGAAAGCATTTCTAGGCTATGTCGGCGGGGTTGCGTCACCAACACGTGTCACAAAATCGTGTCAGGAGCGATTGTGACGTTTTCAGATGTGATAGCATCAAACGAATGGTTGTGATCGATAGAGGACGATGGGACGATGATGCACAAAAAATCGATATTAATAGGATGATTAGTTAATTAATTAGAGCCAATAATGTAAATAACGCCCAAACAGCACGAACATCGATATAGTAAGTGGAGCGGAAAACAGCCTTGGACGGCGAAATGGTGGGAAAATAGGCAAAGAAGTGAAAATAAAGTTTGAAATAGATTTAAATGTGTTCGATGAGGGAAAATTAGGTTTAGGTTTATGGGGGTTTAACGTCCCAAAGGGATTCAGGCTATGAGAGACGGCGTAGTGAAGGGCTCCGGAAATTTCGACCACTTGGGGTTCTTTAACACGCACTGACATCGCACAATACACGGGCCTATAGAATTTGGCCTCGGTCGAAAGTCGACCGCCGCGGCCGGGATCGAACCCGTGTCTTTCGGGCCAGCAGCCGAGCGCCATAACCACTCAGCCACCGCGGCGACTCCATGAGTGAAAATTAATCTAACAAACACTTTGATTGGCATAGATTAATTAGTTAATTGAATAGAAACGAAATTCAATAGATGGTTGAATAGCCTGGTTGGGTACATAGCAAGTGACGGGAAAGCAACCATGGCGCCAAATTTGAAAGCCCAAAATGAGTGAGATGAAAAGAGGCTTTAATCAGAGTAAAAATGGTTAAGTAATTACGGAAATGGAAAAAATGAATTAAGTGGACGGAAAAGCAACCATGGCGTCAAATTTGAAAAGCGATGAGTTTCGAGAAGGCTTTCGCATTGACGCCTCCTTTTCGCATTGACGCACGTAGCCGCAGTGATCTCAAATTTTTTTCTGAACGCCGATAAAAAATAAATGTTTATGTCGTGGCAGCATTTGAGAAGAAATCTCAAAGCCTAGGGTAGAAAACGGATGGGCAGAGAAAAAGTTCCAATCGGCAGTTGTTGCTGGAGCTATTTGTTGCCTTTTTATTCCTGCACATTTCAATATCTATGACATATGGTGCACAGCGAGCTCCAGACAAAAGCAGGCCGTGAAGCGGAGCCGGATTTGTGTGGTACGCCAGGAGGCCGCACTAGGTGGCGCTCACTGTGCTTGTGTAAGCAAGCGAAGGTTATCTGACGGGTGGCTAAAATCAAGACAAGAGTAAATTTCACAAGTCATGGCTAGGTGGCATGAACCACCGCCCGATTTAAAGAGTTCAGCCTCCATCCATCCATCCATCCATCCATCCGTCCGCCCATCCGTTCGTCCGCCCATCCATCCATCCATCCATCCATCCATCCATCCATCCATCCATCCATCCATCCATCCATCCATCCATCCATCCATCCATCCATCCATCCATCCATCCATCCATCCATACCGTGTCTAGTAATGCATCCTTGTTTCTGCGCTCAACGCAGCCTGTGGCATTGCCACACAATTCGGCGCATAATCGGAAAACCGGCGCAGCGCAGAAGCGCTGTTGCCAGCGTGCATCGTAGTTTTAGAACAGTCAAGAACCCCGGAGAGCGCCTAACCTTGTGTGTGTCGCTGCCCTTTCCACTACGCTCACCGGCGCGACGCCAAAGGAAACATGTCCGCGCCCGCCGTCGAACAATCGAGAAGGTTAGAGTAAATGCTACTCTTTGCCGACGGAGAGGGCGTAGACTTGAGCGTGACGTAACGGGTGATGCCCTCTCCACATCGTTCGCGCGCCGGCGGCGGCGCATCCGTAGAACGAAGTGGAACTTTCAGGGAAACGGTCTCCACGCCTGACCAATGGGGGCGCGCGCCCGGCGCGAGAATGATGAGGAAATTGTGCAGTTTGTGCTGTGCGCATGCGCGCGCCTGCCTTGGCGCGAAGAACGGACGCGGCGTGCGCCCACACTATATACTCCCGGGTCAACACCACTCGCCCAGCCACGGACCAGCGAAGTTCGGTAGTGGCGCTAAATATATACAGCACTCCTGATACAATGTTGCTTTTTATTCACCAGACTGCTGCAAAGTAGTGTTCTTAAGCAAAAAGTGCTCTCAAAGCGTTCAGAGACAGGCTTCCGTAGCGAAAAGCGCAGCGCACCTACGCAGCCTCGGCAGCGAACGCGGCGTGGTGGCACCTTAGCGAATGGCAGTGCCGCCACGCGGTGGCCGCAGGAAGGCATCACCGCAGCGGCCACGCGAGCGCGCTCCGTCGGCACACTAGCATGTATATTCTAGGCACTATACTGACACATGCGTGCGCACAGTTGTTTGCAGCCCGAATTATTTTCCGCCGTCTCGCGGTAAAATGGGCAGAACGCGAAACAGAAACCGATTTCGCGGTCGTATCTTTACCGTTCGTGCTCCTGCCGTGCGTAGCTTGATCTGGTATACAAGACCACAGAGGGCAATTGGTTTATATGCTTAAATTCTCCCCTCGTGCTTTAAAAACCGTATTGTTTTCGACGACACAAAATCGAAACCTTACTTATTTGTCCATACGTACTGCACCTCCCATCAAATGGTATGTGGCACACTTTTCGAACAATAATTAAAAAGTTGGATAGCATAAAGCCTTTTTTGTGTGTGTGTTTAGAAAACTGGTAGGGGCGATATCAGCCTGTAATCGGCTCTGAAGCACCAGATATATTAACACCGCCAATTCATCGTCGTCGTTCTACTAGAACCACGAGAGCGCGGAATGCGCGCGCGAGCTGGCCTTAGAAAAAGAAGCCGAAGTGCCTGGCTGCGAATGCTCCGCTTTTGGGACTGCTACTGACGTCCGCTGCAGTCACCTACTCCAACCGAGCTGTACCATCCGTGACATCTGGTGGAGGGCGCTGGGTAACGCATTCTATGCCTCGGACTCCCCCAGCAAGCAGGGATTCAAGTGCTCGAGGGTCATCTGCCATCGAGGTGACGCCTGTACACCACGGCAGCCGCCGGCTCCAAGGCCTTCAACCCGAGTTTGGGCTTCTAGAGTCTCGCTCAACCCAAGCGGTTCGTTCAGCGCCATCGTCGACGACCGTCCAGCCCGAAATAGGCATGCAGACGACGATTAGTTCACCTTCTGTTGTGCTGCAGCAGCCTCGGGAGCCACCGATCTTCCAAGGTTCTCCAGGCGAAGACCCGGAAGACTGGCTGGAGAAATTTGAACGCGTGGCCCGGTACAACAGATGGGCGGAAGACTCCAAGCTTCAACACGTGTTCTTTTCGCTGGAGGGCGCAGCTCGTACGTGGTTCGAGAACCGGGAGTCGTCCATAACGACGTGAAACGTATTTAAAGACCAGTTCCTGAAGGATTTCACCACGGTGATTCGAAGAGAACGGGCCGATCTGCTCCTTCAGTCCCGAACCCAGCTACCAAATGAAAACATACTGGTATACTTCGAAGAGATGGCAAAGTTATTTCGTCGAGCTGACCCGGACATGACAGAGCAGAAGAAACTCCGGTACCTTATGCGAGGTGTCAAGGAGCAAATCTTTGCCGGACTGGTTCGCAATCCACCGAGCACGGTCGCAGAGTTTCTGTCGGAGGCAACCACCATGGAAAAGACACTCGATATGCGGTTGCGGCAATACGAGCGTCAACCTTTGGCCATGACTGCGGCAACCACGGACATCAGTAACACCCACATGCTTCGCGAAACCGTACGAGCTATCGTTCGCGAGGAGCTCCAGAAGCTGTTCCCGGCTACGCCGCCTGCGCCAACGGTTACTGCTCTATCCGAGGTTATTCGGGAAGAGCTGCAACAGGCGCTTACAACACCAGCTCCCTTTCAGCCGTCCACAGCCCCACCACACATGACATACGCCGCTGTTGCTCGTCGCGCACAACCGCCGCCGACTCGTCTTCAGGAAACCCCGGCCTCTTTTCGGCCGCCACCACCTGCTCGTCCTGCTCCATCGTATCCCCGTAAAAGTGACATCTGGCGCACTCCCAACTACCGTCCTCTCTGCTATCACTGCGGTGAGCCGGGCCACCTGTACCGCAACTGCAGGTATCGTCAGATGGGCCTGCCGGGGTTCCCTGCAGATGCACCACGTCCGCAGCCTGGGCAGCGACCCAGAGAAATCAACGATTATCTGGCCGAATCTGCCGGTGGGACCCGCAGGTCGCCATCCCCACGTCGTCGGTCTTACGGTGACTTTCCTCGGGGAAGGTCGCCAAGCCCCCGCCAGGAAAACTAAAAGCAGCAACCTTTGAGGGGGAGGTTGCTCACCGACGAAATGTAACAGACCCTCCTACGCCGCAACTAGGTGGCCACCCGATGCCACGACCGAATGCCGTCCAACACCGTGAAACGCCGACTCGACGGGAATGCCACCTGACGTATCGAAATGAACCCGCGCCGCACCGCAGCCGTGACCGAACACCGCGCCGTACCGCTCACACGCCGTCTACGACAGCAAACCTGAGCATTTCCCTCGACGGAACAGACGTCACTGCACTCGTCGACACAGGGGCGGATTACTCTATCCTCAGTGGAAATTTCGCCGCCACTTTGAAAAAGGTCACCACTCCGTGGATGGGCCCGCAGATTCGTACAGCCGGGGGTCACTTAGTTACACCGACCGGGACTTGCACATCAAGAGTAGCAGTTCAAGGCGCAACCTACCTGGCAACGTTCGTTATACTCGAACATTGTTCACGTGACGTCATTCTCGGGATGGATTTCTTGACCGAGAATGGAGCGGTCATCGACCTCCAGTCAAAGGCCGTGTGTTTCTCCACAGAGAACGCAATACACAGAGATCCAGACCATCCGACCGCACTTTGCATCCTGGATGACCACGTCACCATCCCACCTCGTTCGAGTATTATGGTTTCTGTCGGCTCCAAGACTGTGCGGAATTTCGAAGGCGTCACGGAAGGCAACCAGATCTTGCTTTTTGCCAGGAGCCTTGCTGTCGCCAGAGGAGTCGTTAATCTCGTCGACGGAGAAACAGAAGTGCTGATAACCAATTTCGGTGGTGCACACCAACATCTGAACGTGGGAACCGTTGTGGCTCACGTTGATGCCATCGCCCATGTCAGCAGCACACCCAGTATTTCCACAATGTCGTTGTCGCAAGAGCAGAGCCCAGTCACTGGTTTCACGTTCGACGTCAATCCAGCACTCTTCCCGACGCAGCAACAACAAGTTAAAGATCTTCTTCTGCGCTACGGCGACATCTTCTCGGTATCATCGCGTGTTGGACGAACTCACCTAGCGAAGCATCGCATTATTACGGACGATAACGTGCACCCTCTCCGACAGTCCCCCTACCGAGTGTCTCCCGCTGAACGCGACGCTATTGGCCGCCAAGTCAAGGAAATGCTCCGCGACGACGTAATTCGTCCTTCCCGGAGTCCCTGGGCAGCGCCAGTCGTCCTTGTGAAGAAGAAAGACGGAACATTGCGGTTCTGTGTAGACTACCGTCGCTTAAACAAAATCACCAAAAAGGATGTCTATCCTCTCCCCCGGATCGACGACACTCTGGATCGCCTTTGTAGCGCTAAATACTTTTCTTCGATGGACCTCAAGTCAGGTTATTGGCAAATTGAGGTCGATGAGCGGGACCGTGAAAAAACAGCTTTTATTACTCCAGATGGCCTGTATGAATTTACGGCCATGCCCTTTGGACTGTGCTCTGCACCGGCAACTTTCCAACGCCTCATGGATACCGTCCTTGCCGATTTAAAATGGCAGACGTGTCTCGTCTATCTTCACGATGTTGTCGTCTTCGCCCCGACTTTCCAGGAGCATCTTCACCGCCTCGAATTGGTCCTACAAGCAATAAGGTCTTCTGGACTCACGCTCAAAAATGAGAAATGCCACTTTGCGTATACAGAGCTGAAGTTCTTAGGGCACGTTGTGAATCAAGCTGGTGTTCAGCCTGATCCTGAAAAAACAACAGCTATTGCACATTTTCCGCCGCCGCAAGACCTGAAAGCTGTCCGCCGTTTTCTTGGATTGTGCGCGTATTACCGTCGCTTCGTGAAAGATTTTGCTCGCATTGCCGAGCCGCTGATGCGCCGAACAAGGTCGGACACACCTTTCACATGGGAAGCAGCGCAAGAAAATGCATTCCGCAGCCTTCAAAGTTTCCTGCAGGCGCCTCCCGTTCTGGCTCACTTCGACGTAAACGCCGACACGGAGCTCCATACTGATGCCAGCAACATCGGCTTAGGTGCTGTCCTGGTCCAGATCCAAGCAGGTCAAGAACGGGTCATCGCTTACGCAAGTCGATGTTTGTCACCAGCCGAATCAAACTATTCCGCTACCGAGAAAGAATGCCTTGCCATTGTATGGGCCACTTCGAAATTCCGACCGTACCTTTACGGCAAAAATTTCAAGGTGGTGACCGATCATCATGCCTTATGCTGGCTCGCAAGCCTTAAAGACCCGTCCGCTCGCCTCGTCCGATGGAGTCTGCGGCTCCAGGAATACGACATGACTGTCGTGTACAAATCCGGGCGCAAGCACACTGACGCCGATTGTCTGTCCCGCGCCCCAGTCGATCCTTCTACCGACGCCTGTAATGATGACGACATCTTACTGACTGCTCTCAGCGCCTCCTGCCTCGCTGACCAACAATGCGCCGACCTCGAACTTCGAGACGTAATGGAATTTCTCAACGGCAGCAACACGACCGCCCCACGCGCTTTCAGGCGCGTGTTGCCATCTTTATGCATCCGCAATGGTCTTCTGGTCAAGAAAAATTTCGCTCCAAACAATACGCAATACCTAATCGTCGTACCGCCTAGCCTGCGCAATGAAATCCTCCAAGCCTCCCATGACGAACCCACTTCTGGACATTTGGGCATAGCCCGTACGCTAGCCCGAATCCAAGAGAATTACTACTGGCCTCGTCTCCGTGCTGATGTCACTCACTACGTCAGAACGTGCCGAGCCTGTCAGCGTCGCAAGGTACCGTCAACCAAACAAGCTGGGTTCTTGATGCCCATTAGACCACCCACAAGGCCCTTCCAACGAATAGGAATGGACATGCTGGGTCCCTTCCCACGTTCGAACTCTGGCAACAAATGGATAATTGTCGCGACGGACTACCTTACCCGCTATGCAGAAACGTCAGCTCTACCCAGCGGCACCGCTTTAGAAGTCGCTAAGTTCTTCGTGCATCAGATCGTACTCCGCCATGGGGCACCTGAAGTGCTGATCACTGACAGAGGCCCTGCGTTCATGGCTGAGCTGCTGCAGGAAATCTTGGTTTACAGTCATACCGACCACCGCCGAACAACGTCGTACCACCCTCAAACGAACGGGTTGACTGAAAGACTGAACCGAACCCTTTCTGACATGATTTCCATGTACGTCGATATTGAACACAAAACGTGGGACGAAGTGCTTCCTTATGTCACCTTCGCCTACAATACGGCCATGCAAGAAACAACGCAGATGTCTCCATTCCAACTCGTCTACGGCCGTGCAGTGACGACGATGCTCGACGCAATGTTACCACATCTGGACGACTCTAGCCTTCACACTGATACCTACACGTTCCTGGAACGCGCCGAAGCTGCTCGCCAACTGGCCAAAGTTCGAATTCAGGACCAACAACTTCGAGATGCAGATCGCTACAATCGGCGCCGTCACGACGTCCATTATGCGCCTGGCGACCGTGTGTGGGTGTGGTTCCCCATTCGGCGACGAGGACTGAGCGAAAAACTCCTCCATCGCTACTTCGGACCATACCGCGTGGTCAGGTCATTGGGCGACCTCAACTACGAGGTCATTCCCGATGGATTTCAGAAGTCCCGACGGTCCCCGTGCCCTGAAGTGGTTCACGTGTTCCGCCTGAAGCCTTATCACGATCGGTAGCCTCGGCCACTAACCCCGTTCAGTCCTTCCGACCTCTCCACTCACTCCCAGCATCGGGACGATGCTTCTTTTTGCCGGGGAGTAATGACACCGCCAATTCATCGTCGTCGTTCTACTAGAACCACGAGAGCGCGGAATGCGCGCGCGAGCTGGCCTTAAAAAAAGAAGCCGAAGTGTCTGGCTGCGAATGCTCCGCTTTTGGGACTGCTACTGACGTCCGCTGCAGTCACCTACTCCAACCGAGCTGTACCATCCGTGACAATATATATATATATATATATATATATATATATATATATATATATATATATATATATATATATATATATATATATATATATATATATATATATATATATATATATAGGGAGGGGGGAGTAAAAAAATACAGGCTTTGTGAGTGTTGCGTCGCAGCTTTTTTCCATGTGTATGCGGACGGCTAAGGTATAAACGGCATGTGCTAATGGCTCAGAGAACCATGCTCTTTCAGACCCTTTCAACGGTGTGTGTAGAAGCGTTTGTCCCGATTTCTTGGTCTTGCTTTGCACGGCTCAAGATATACTATGGGGTTGAATGCTTATGTTGCTACGCGCTCCTTGAAATGCAAGCTCATCACAGCTATTTACAGGTGAGACTAAGCTATAGAATGTGCATTGCCTGTAGATATGTAAAGCGCACGTTCGTAGACATGCGTATACACACCTTTGTACAGCGTCCAAGCTGCGGCGCACTGCGGGAAAGCAAGTAGTGGTATTTCCGCCGTTTGAGAGATAAGCCAGCCACATCAAGGTATGTACAAGCCTCACAGGCGAGTCCTGCATTTGCATTAGGACTCCATGTTCATTGCCCTCCAGCCTTGAGTGTGCGTGTTTTTACAACCTTGCCAGCACCAAGTGGGTCAGTAACCTTCACGTAATTGAACTTGCACGCCCTTGATCCTATTCCAGTCCCGTACTCTACAAAAAAGAAAAAAATTAGAAAGGTGAAAACAGTGAGCGTATAGGCAAAAGGCCACAGAACAAGCCTTTCCCACTTTCCTGCTCTTTCAACCTGCACCGTTTAGCCGCAGCTGCAACGCTGCGACGCTGCCACACAGCCACACTGCAGCTTGTGCTCTTAAACTCGACCGCACACCTTGTTGCCACAAACGCATTCGTCGGCCTGCTATACTGCGATGCTTTTGCTTGTCGGCACCCTTACTGTGGTCGCCGTTCTTGCAGCCACTTTGTTCAGGTGAGGTGCTACTCTCGATTGAATTGAATTGAATTGAAGTTTATTTCGGATCATTTATGCAACGCATATTTGAAACAGCATCCGGATCCCTAGCTAAAAGCTAGTTGGTACCCATGCAAAAGATATCAAGTGTTACTAAGTGCAGGCATGAGAACAAACTATTTACATTACGCATGATGAAGGCCCTTGCAAAGTTGACGGTGAGTGCCTCGCCGTTCAGGTGAGGTCTTCCACTCTAAGTAAGTGTTTCTCGGTTATTCTTGCACACTAAATGAGTCTTTCGAAGAAGCACAAAGAGCCAGGCGTGAAGGTCTATGGCGTTTCTTTGATCGCCTTTTGAAGCGAAAGCTTCACTACGCTAGGTAAAGCCGATTTCGCCATGCATTGCCGGTTGACCTTCAAGTGAGTCAGATGTCAAGTGTGGCTATAGGCCCAACCATATATGTAGTCCACTATGGTGTCGCACCACTTGACCTTGGACCTGTCGATTCGCCGGTAGAGGGCTGTAGAATAGGCCGCAGCTTTCAATGGGCGACCAACCTCTCGCGATGAACCATTAATTTGACTGCCACCTGGTAGGGTAGGAGCGCTGCCTATCCAGTGGGCGGAACGCGCTCAACGTTACAGACGTCAAGCCGCGTATACTTTCCCGATGCAGCACAGCTCCCGCTGTTTAACTAGGTTCAGCAGAAGTCAAACCGCAGCGAATTTTTTTTTATTTGTTAGCATTTAAACGGCCATGCTCGCAAAAAAAAATGGACGGGTGATCGATGGACCGATCCGATGGAAATACGCAGCATTAGACTTTGATTCCCCTTTTCGATGGAGGCAAAATTCCAGAGGCCCACGTACTGTGCGATGTCAGTGCACGTTAAAGAACCCCCGGAGGTCGAAATTTCCGGAGCCCTCCACTACGGCGTCCCTCGTAGCATGAGTCGCTTTGGGTCACTAAAACCCCATCAAACCCAATCTAAACATTGTGGGTTTCTCAGTAGGCACAGGCCACTACCCACCGCGGGTTCGAGCTTCGCGCGAGCCAAGGGCCCCGATCATCCGTCACCACACGCACCCTGGGGCACCGCTGCGGCGGCTTTCAACCTCTGCAGAGAGGAGAGCGGCTCGCTGCAAGAAGCAGGCCTCCAAGTTCACAAAGGAGACGTTTATTGACGGCGTCCTCCAGCGGTACACACACACACTCAACAGTTATTGACGCCGTCCTCCAGCGGTACACACACACACACTCAACAGTCACCCCGTCCCGGGGCGCGCATAGAGCAAGGCTCCGGTGCGCGCTCGGGGCAACAAGAGAAATGCGCGCCGCTAGCACGCCGCTGCAGGAGATTGTCCCCGCGGCAGTGCTGTGATCTCTCTCGTGTCGGCCGTTGGGCTGTTTGCGAGAGAGAGTGGGCAGTCAACGCAAGGTGCGCCTGTCAGAGGTGGTTGGACCCCTGGACAGGCTCGAGCCGCGGCGGATCGAGGACCCACGCTGGCGAGCTTGAGTATCAACTGGTCCGAACGGCAGAGGCCGGCCCGGACGAACAGCAACGTACGCACCTTACGCTGTCTCGGAGGGGGGTCTCTCTCTCTCTGGGCCCCGCTCGGACGGTCGCGCGCCGCGAGACCACCCAAAACGGGTCCTGAATTCCCGCCAAAAGTCACCAATGGCAAAGGCCCTTGGGAAGCCGGGGGCGGAGCTGCGGCCGAATGACAGCGATTAGCCACCAGCCGTCTCTCCGCCGCCCGAGGCGGGAGAAAGGGAAAGAGAGCGACGCGGGGTGCCGCGCAGACGCCACGGCGGGAATCTAGCAGGCTTCCCACAACATAGATTATCCTGTAGGGATGTAAAAGGACAATAAACGGTTCTGTGACGCACTCCCTAATGATGCAGGGTATGTAGCGCAAGGTCTGAGGCAGATTTTCATCTCTAAAGATACGAAATACATACGGCTGGCAACGGATACAGATTCCCTCTGCAAAACATGCGCAGTTCTTGCAGTTGCCAGGTTTTAACCAAGGCCTCAAACTCCTCTAACTCCTAACCTCAACGCCTGCAGTGCCGCGGTTAAAAGACCCCTTCCTACTCTAATTTTCTCAAGTTGCAGTCCTTTCAGTTAGTAATATGATTCTGGTGCCAACAGTATCCTGTCCGTGTATTTAGTCATCTACATCTATCCCGAAGAGAGCGATCGAACTGGTTGGTGCAAGTAACGCGATTTCATTCATCTGTTGAGAGATTACAGTCACTAAGCCCTTACAAGAATGGTCTCTAGACAGTCTATAGACTACTTATAGACTCTATTGCCTTCCTATAGACATTTATTTTTTGTCTATTCATAGTCTATAGACTGTCTATAGACATAAGTCTGCTAAAAGTGCATGGCCATAAGTCTATATGTTCTCTATAGACTGTCAAACGAATCTGTATTGCTTATAGACTGTTCTCAAGGGTTTGTCTATAGAGACTCTATAAACTTTGTAGACAGAAGTCTACTGACAGTCTATAGGCTGTCTAAAGAGACTTTCGTAACGAAGGATGCATAACAAGGCATACAGCAGGCCTCACAAGCAAACCTCTTGGGCCGTATACCTCTGACGGGAGGTGCGCGTCATTTCGGAAGAGGTACAAATTTTAAAACGCAGAAATGGAGGCGGACAGAGATGAGCGTCTCCTTGTGCCCATGTCAAATTTTTCCACTCCTCCTAAATGACCCACCACGGTGCTTGGGCAGCATAACCTGCCTCTAAAGCAAGTGCTCTAGAGTGCGCTTACTCCTTTTTTTACTCCCTTACATGGTGATATGTGTTTACGGATCAGAGTTACCGAGCACCGGTTATGCGGTCTAGCTGCTTGCCACAGCTCTGCGTGTGTGCACAGCTTTGTGCGCATTTGTTCTGGGCTTGCTCTTTAGCAGGGTGCTTATTAGCAGCGTGCTTGTTCCACATTTCGTGCCGGGACATAATTTCAGCCTATTATATCTGTTCTGCCTCTTTGCCATGCACTGCAATTAGTGAAACAGCTGGTTCATCATATCAGTGTCATAAGAATCGATTCGAAGGGTCCATGATGCCACTTTTTTTACTCATTCACTGCACATACGAGATAAAAAGCTATAAAAGAATTAAAAGAAAACTGGGCACTTAAGCGTGCCCACCAGGACTGAGCAGACGGCTTGGCAGCCGGACCTCTCCTTCCGATATACCCTCTGATTATGCTTCTCTCTTCCGTTTCCAGATGGCGACAGAAGCAGTTCTCCTATTTCAAAACCATCGGAATACCCGGCCCCGAGCCGAGTTTTCTGTGGGGGAACATCCGCGAGTATGTCGAAACGGTGAGATCACGGGGAAGATGCAACTTCAAAATAATATATTTGTTGATAAGGAACAATTTCACAGCTAAAATAACACGTGACAAAAGGGTAATGTGTCATTATGTTAGCGATCTATAGCTGCCAAAATTACGTCAACACACTGTAACAACAGTAGCAAGGGCCAAATGTCTAAATAGCAAATTGAACTTCTTTTGCATTTCTGTGTATGAAAACTGGTCCCGAAATATGCACGTTGCAAGAAAAGCAGCAATCAATACTGTTTTTCCTGCCAACCTTTACAGCCTACAATGTGCATTGTTCGTTAAAGACAAATGTACAGAACCCACATGTGTAAAGATTGGAAGAAAAATTATTTGATGGAACAACAAACAGCAACACAAGACCACGTAATTTATGACGGCAGCGCTCTCAAAAGGCGGCTTGGAGCGCGCAGAAACAATTTATACGATGGGCTCGGAGCTCGAATCATATGCGTTATATTACTGGCGGTGGTTCAATTTGTTGTTGTTTCCGTCTCTTGTTATTCGGCGTTCACCGAAGAATGAAATATCAAAATATATATGTATTACACCGCGTAATTATTACTTTCAATACTACTCACAGGACCGCATCAAGGTTATTGACAGATGGCTGGAAAAGTACGGCGACACATTTGGGTAAGGTCTACACGAAAGCATTGATTCGAGATTTCCTTTTTAGTTAATTGTTAACTTGGGGACAGAAATCTCACGTCACCTTCCTTAAAGGGCCACAGAAAGGGGTGTTTGAGCTTGGCTTCAAAATGCTTGCACTATGTATAGCACAGGCCACCGAGCGTCCATGCCGCGTACGAGACTTCAAAAGCGAGCGGGAAATTTACAATACATTTTTAAAAATACCCGTTTTCGCACCTCGCGGCGACGCGCGGTGCCGGGCTTTCGCAGGAAAACCTGGCAGACGACGTCACGTCTTGCTAATGACGCCAGCAGCCGGGCGTAATCATTGGTTCGCAGAGCCAGATCCTGGCAGACGTCACGCGCTACCGCGGCCGAGGCCACTCCGCGCGCGCAAAAGTCGGCGGAGGGGGGAGGCGAGTGAGTGGGGCCAGCGGAGGAGCGCCGCCGTTTTGGCGTGCGAGAGGAGAGGGAAAGGCGCTAAGGCGCGGAATTCAAATTTTGTCTGCATATAACTCAGCTTCCACAAAACGCATTAAAATAATTCTTGCTGGGGTATAATTGTGAACCGTCATTTTTTAACATCCCAGACATATCGGACCTTTATTGAGACACCCTTTCTGGGTCCCTTTATTGCATGTGACCACCGGGGCGGAGCAAGCGTTTGGGTACTGATACAGACAGACCAGTTCTAATGAGTTCTTTTTCTTCTGACAACAACAGCACTATGCGCTGCTCTAAGAGGTTTCCTGCTTCTAACTGAAAATTTGTCAACAAATAATATACGTCATTCGTGAGCTAAGCGGCAGCCTTTCGGGTTCTGACTGGACTTCATGAGGCTGTCTTCGACGTACCTACCTGTCCAGCATACTCACTAACCCGCTTCTGAACAGGGATGTTCAGTCCATTTAAAAATCTGTACTGATTACTTTGGCACTGTGGGTCCTCTTCCTACCTTGCATTGCAAAATTCACAGCTAAAGCACTCATTCGAAATAACGACAGTTTCGGGCACGAAATACCACTAAATGTTTGGTCATGTCGTAACGAGAGGTCTTTTTGCAGTATTACGAAGTTGTCTGTTCTCAAGGCATGACTAGTTCTGTTACTACCATAAAGAAACTGCAAAATACTACCGAAAAGTCTGTTTTTTACTATAAAAGCATGGACAAGTATGCTCCAAAAATCTATTACGGCGCTAGAAAAGTTCCTATTGTGTTATTAAAGAGGGCAAACACCTACATGTTGCGCTTTTCAGATTCTACAACGGAGACGTGCCATTCATTGTAACAAAAGACTTGGACTTCTTGGAATTTTTTTCGATTCACAACTTTCAGAACTTCACGGATCGCGGTGTAAGTATTATGTTATCAATTGTTTTTTTTGGCCAAGAACGGTCATTACTGAACGGTATAACTTTTAATTGGCGCCCTCTAATGAACCCGAGTGTTTTCTTTTTCGTTATATTTCAAGTTTGCCATTAGCTTTTTCAGGGCTCAAAAATACTACCGTTAACGTGCAGGTTTTTCAGATCGCTCTCATTTAGCGCATGCCAGTTGCTAATGAACGCTCACGTGTTCGTCTAGGCATGCGTCGTCGGGGCTGTGAACCTGATGATGATGACGATGACGATGATGATGATGATGATGATGATGAATTCTATCGCACTGCCAACGCATTATGAAAGAAAAATTCACAATGCCACCAAATTGAAACTTGGTTTAAGGAAATGAAAAGCGCAGTAACTGACTCGCATCTGGGTGGACACCTCAATCGCTCCGCGGGGAAAGGAAGGAAGGCGGGAGTGAAAGAAGAAAGCAAGAAAGAGGTGCCACAGTGGAGGTTTCCGGTTTATTGACGACAACCCGGGGATCTTTAACATGCACTGTGATCGACGGCACAAACGCAAAATGTGCCCGTGTACACGACTTCAGCTGTGAAAGAAGAAAGCAAGAAAGAGGTGCCATAGTGGAGGGTTCCGGTATATTGACGACAACCTGGGTATCTTTAACATGCACTGAGATCGACGGCACAAATGCAAAATGTGCCCGTGTGACTTCAACTGAACTTAATTACAGAATGACAAGAATTTATGCATCGCGAATATTTGCAAAAAAAAAAAACCGGCACACAAAGCTCGAGCTAGCAGCGCTAACGCTGAACGTATCCTAATTTCCGCCATAAACCGATATATATACTTATTAGGAAATCTACTTCATTTTGCAGAACCACAACTGATGGGCGACTAACGCAGGTATCTCCAGAATTATGCATGTAAAATACTTCCGTGATTTTCTTGGCCAGCAGGTCTTTATGCCTAGCAAGTCCAGCTTTCTCGGGAAAAAACTTTGAAAATTGGAAAATCTTAAGGCACTGTTCTGGAAATACTGAAGGTAATGGTCCATTGTTCCGATATGTAGCAAAATCTTTATTTCAAACTGTTTGCAGCGGTCGCATAGAACAGTTAAGACGGCCATAGAAAACCAATGGGAACGCTTTTGACGATAGTAAAAACGTGAATAGAAAAAAAATACAAGACCTCCGTCGGGTGATCTGCGGATATATTGATTGTTGTAGTGAAATCTTACATTATGTGAAAAAATTGCGTTCATAAACGGTTTTCCGCTCAAAAATGTTTTTGTCCAAAATTG
This sequence comes from Amblyomma americanum, assembly GCF_052857255.1. NCBI lineage: Eukaryota > Metazoa > Arthropoda > Arachnida > Ixodida > Ixodidae > Amblyomma > Amblyomma americanum. The sequence goes on along the minus strand of NC_135505.1, from coordinate 80,211,802 downwards.
CTGGGTATGAAAGAGCTGCTGTACTAGAAAAAATGGCTGTGGCTTAGCTCTGGTTAAACATGCGGTGACGCGATATCTACAGCTGGCAGAGAGAAACTCGCTCAGTCGAATTGCAAAGTCAGTCTTTGGCCGCTTCTTTCGCTAGGCGTTCCTTCTATATCTTTGTCCTTGGAGGTGGATTCACTCTCTCCCCCCACCCCCCCCCCTCGGTTTGCCTTTGCGCCGTGGACCGCCGTCGGCTTCTGGTGAATGTTTCCAAGCAGGACGAAACTAACACCTGACAGTGTCACAGGTAAGTACGTGCGTTCACTGTATAATTTCACAAGCTAAATAGGATATATTTAATTTAGTTTATAATCGGATACCGCTCGTTCTGGACTCTGCCGGGCGACTTCGTCCGCCGTATACGCACGACACACCGCGACTGCCATGTGCGTCGTGTGCGCACCGGTGTTTGGCCGTGATCGTAAGACGATCTGTGCACAGCAGGCCTAAAAACCAACTTCGATGGCCATTTTGCGCACTAAATCTAGCGTGATTACAGCAACGTATATGTACAGAAGTACACTGATAATGAGCGAGCGTTTGCTACATTGCGATTTATGAACGCGGCTGTCTAGTGCGTTCATGAGTGGCTACTCTTCCCAACTTATTTACGACTGTTTTCTTATGCTGCAAAGATTTGCTGCCTGTGTAAAAAAAAAAGGCAGGAACGCCCGCTTTTGACGCAGCACTTTGTTTTTCTAAGTTACATGGGTGATGTATAAAATTCTTGTGGTTTTAGAGCGGTTTATGCAACATGCCCTGCATTTGAATTGTATGTGGCCACATAGTGACAGAGTGAAACTAAAGCTACTGGGTGTTCTGTTGGTTTGTATTTCTTGTTATGGATCAAGCACAACATCATTTGGGTATGCACCGTAGCATATCAACATAAAACATAAGTATGATGACTTCAGTTCATTGTGTGTGCTCGGCTTACAAGCTCAAAATTTGAAGCATGTGTTGTGAATATCACCTGGCCGTCGGTTTCAAGCTCAAAATGCGTATGTATACATGAGCAAAGGATAAGTGGAAAAGAGGAAGTATTATGGGCCTCGTATTGACCATATTTTAAGAAAGGTCTGCAATGTGTCAGATTCTGAAATCTTGTGTGTAGGTGACCAAAGGAAAATAAATGAAAAGATGAGTTACTTGAATATTATATGCTTGCAGTGTTTGGTAATATTTTCTTGAATGTTATTTGTATAGGTCAGTTTCATTTGTAATAAAGATACAGGTACAAATTACACATTAAATGAAAGCAAGGCAGTAAACAATATGAACGCTTTTTGCGCGGTAAGCGATAGCCACCTTGCATCCATTTATTGATACCATATATAACATATACATTGCTTTCATTTTGCCGACCGCAAGCCTACAGCTTTAGTAATGAACAAAGTGGAACTTTGGGCTAGTTGACAGTACTTTTTAGAGAGAGACTTGCCGAAGAAACAGAGGGCGGAGAAAGAAGGATTGGAGAAGTGAAAACACCCAAAGAAGCTTTAATTGCAGAGACATACTCAATGAGACCAACATGTCGGTGCTCACTGCTGTTGCAGAAAGCCTGTTTCAGAAATTGTGCAGAGAATATAGATGACCCACTGTCCTCAGTGCCACAAAGGAACAGCAGAAAAAAAAATTCAGATTTTGCCCTGCTTCCACCCTATCTCTGTTCTGAAATGGCAGCAGAACAGTTCAACACAGACGTAGTGTTCGTTGGCTCCCACTCCCCTCACAAGTAGTCAAGCCTTTATACACTTTTCAGCTTAATTATGGTGAAGAAACTAGTTTGAAATAGGAAGTATGCCACAAAGCTTGTTGAATGTGCAGCAGCTGTGGTTTGCAAGATAGCTGTAGGTCTGTTTATATAGGCAGACTGGTCGTTTACTAAACAACTGACCAAGAGAATATGGTGCTTTACTTAATAAAATAATGCTCAATATCTGCATATACACTGTAAACCCTGTAGTTTTTATCTGCTGTACAGAAGCACAGAAGTCTTAGGACAATTAAAAGACAAGTTAGCTAGGGGGATTCTTGAGGCACCTCTCATTGATAGGTTGGGAAGGGACGCATGTCAATGATAGATCTGGTGTTGATTTTCTTCAAAGAGCACTTAGGTTGCTTAATTCTAGATAATATAGTTTTTTTGTCATAAGGTGAGTCTTTATTCTTGTTTTTAATTTCGCTACAGGTATGAAGCTTTCACCTTCTTTGCTTTTGATAGTTTTTGCTGTGATACAAATTTTTTCCCGTAATCACAAAGCTTTCACCATTCCTGTTTAAGTGTTGTGGCTAGACACATTGCTTTCCTTAATGGGGTTATCAAATAGAGCTCATCCCGTTCTTCCTTTATCATCCTGTGTTTCTGAGTAAAGCCTCTCCTTCAAATGTGATCATGAAGTAGGCACACCCTGCAAACTTCAAAAATGGGTCGACTAAGACACTTTGTCACCTGTAACAAAGTGCACGTAAATGAGTGACAGTGCCTTTTTTCTCTTTATGGCACATAAGCCAAACGTGCTTATGCTGAAGAAACTTGGAAGTGGAGGTACACCTGAAGTAGAAATTAAGAATGGCTTAGTTTTGCTCCTTCCGACTAGCAAACTGCCTGTAACATCCATCATGTACGGAAGCTACAAGTTCTGAAGCCTAATGAATTTTATGATTTCTTTTCTCGGATTTATAAAGACAGCTTTAACTAAGCTTCAATGCATGTGTTGCTTGGAACGTATCACGATCTGTAATTACTGTGCTAGCAAACTAGTTTCAGTTGCAGCGCCAATCATCACAATGGCAGTGAGGTAAACCGAATGCCCCTGCTGTTGCGCCCTTGGGTTAAGTGGAGTAATTACTGACTAAAGAATAAAGAGTAGTAATAGTGGAAGCAACTGCATTTCTTTCATACATTAAATTTTGATGGCACTGCAGAGGATGCTTTGCTATCTGTGAAAAGCTTTCAAAAAGCCCATGGGATCAGCAGATACAGTTTGAGCTATGAAATTGTCTGCCTTGTCATAAACAAACTACTCTGCATTACTTTGCAGCTGAATGGCACCGACAGAGACATATTCAGCCAACGGAGGTCCTCATCTGTCACCACTGGGAAGGCACAGCATTACACAAGAAAGGAACCCTCTTACAACTCACAACAGCAGGCGCTGGTGACTGGTGCCAGGACCTTCCCCGCAAGCCTTGTTTCTTAGAAAATATGCCGGTGAGCCAGTTCCTCTTCATCCGCATGTTCCAAGCAAACACTCATTCCAAAAGTATACATCACTGACCTCACCTCCAGAAGCAAACAAGTTTGCTTCACCTACGGAACACACTGGAGGTTAACACCACCAGTGTAAATAAACAAAGTAGAAGCACTGCAAACAGCACACGCAAGACTAGAAACACATATCACCCCTGCAGTCATCTTGAACAGCAAGTGGAGTTTGCTGTACAACATAACAATAACAGCTACCTAGTACTGAAAACACAATTTAAAAGTACCAACTCTCAAACAGCAACACCCTTGGTGCATACGAACAAAAATAAAATTTTGTACATATGACAATGAAACTGCAAGAGCATGAGCACCAGAAAACACCGATTGCGCAGTACCTCCTCAAAACCACAGCAAAGTCTGATTTCATCCTTCTGCAGAATACAGAAAATAGTTTTTGAAGCTACAAAGCCTTAAATACAAGCCATAATAAGCAGAGTGAGCCAGTACTCTCATCCTAAGCACGGACCAGAACAGCTTCTCAAATACACTTAACATTTTGCCGAGATGACAGTATATAAAGCATCATCTACCACACAAATATGAATGTGTGCTTACAACCCACCTAAACAATGCAATCCAAGAACATTTCAAATGCATCAAACTGCTTGAATAAATTTGAAAAATTCTATGCTATGCGTACAGCTACTATACAAAAAAAAATAACAGCAACAATGAACAGCACTAACTGGGTTCAGCTCACAAAACTCCTGCAGGCATTTTTTCCCACATAGTGCAGCAAATTAAGCATTAGTGGAATGGCTAACAAAGACTAGACACAGAGGCACAGTCATTCAATATCTGTGCCTTCCGACTCCCTTAACAAAGACTTGGTCAGGTTTAAAAAAAAAACCAGAACCAGCTTGCAGTGATGAGCCACGAGTCAGAAATTAATAAATAAATATTGCAAACTGGAATAATTTCTTCTTTGCCTGACCCTGGAGGCTGAACTCAGCATGGAACATCATATGTGACCAAATTCAAAACACATTTCACACCAGACACACATGGCCATTGTTGTTAGAGGACTATAAACACCTAACTTTATTGCGTGTTTTCTTCTGTCAAACGATGCGTTAGACATTAGAATACATGGGTTCGTGGGTGGTATTTGCCTACAACTGCTAAATAATTTATAATTAAATTTCTGCTGTCATGTTGTTTTGCTTTCATTGACCAATTGCGCCTGTCATTTCAAGTTGTTTTGGTCACGTGATCCATTAAAAATTAATATAATCGCTGATGTGTAGTTTCAATTCACTACAAAATTTAATCCAGCCTCTTTCAAGACCTGCAATGACAAAAAATGACCTGTCAGGAATTATATCAGTTTTTCTAGTGGATCAAGTGACCATCAACTTGACGTCACAGTCGTCGGTTGGTGAAACTGGAACAGCATCAAGAAGAAATTCAATTATAAATTATTTAGCATTTGTACACGAATACCACAGGCTGCTCCATGTATACGAATGTCTAACGCATCGTTTGAAACAAGAAAACATGCAGGCAAAGATGTGGTGTCTATAGACCTTTAAGGGTACTAAAGACAGTGGCAAGCCCATATTACAAAAACACGTCATCCTTTTCAGCCTGAGACATACAAAACGTAGAATAATGGTACCCACTGTCGATTCTTGCACAGTGCAACAACGTACTGATATGGACACAGAATTTATGCTTGAAGAGCTAGACCATTCTGAAAGTTACAGCTCACTTTACAGTTGAAACAGCTGCACGCATGCCAACACTTTTTGATCCGCAATTAGAGTTCTGTGCTGCTTTCCTTTGCAGCATTTCATTTTTTGCACGCAGTGCAAAGCGCAGCCTACACAACAAAAATTCACGCACAACTTTGTCTGCAACATTGTGACATACAGGAAAAACAGTGAACGTGGGCTCCACGGCTGCAATGAGGGTTCTGACTTGATCAATGTTGGCTTTTCCCATGACAAGAGACTCTTCATTCTCCCTGAAGTATGTCTCCACACACTCTATGCGGTGCATAACATTTTCAGATGGTGTGCAAAGAGATTGCTTGTCTGGAACGTAGTTCTTGAGTGCCAAAAACCTGTTTTCATTCTTTGCCGGCTGAGCCAATAAAGCTCTGCAGCTCTCACAGAGCTTGTGCTTTTTCATAATGTTGCGTGCTACATAACCAGCGACATACTCTAGAGACTGCTGTTCTTCAGGCTCAAGGTCTCCTACTTCCTCTGGCATATTTATATTCCCTAGTTCTTCAGCAAAGTCAGGTCGGGAGGAAAGAAAATCTGTTAGCTGAACAGAGTCATCAATGTCGTAAGAGCCATGCCTGCTTGGCTTGAAAAATTGTGCCAGGACAATGACTCTCAAAGTATACTTGAATTCCCGTGCCCTGGGCACGGGCGACTTAACTCTTATCGTGCTAAATAGGTTCTCGAGTGCGTCTTGGCAGAGGCGTTTCAATAGCAGAAATTTCAAATTCTTGCTTTGCACATACAGTTCACGTAAGTTCAGTGCAGTTGTAGTTGTTATTATTATGCCGGCCTGGATAGGCTTCCATGTTGCATTCGTCTTTGCTTTGTCAATGATGCGGAGGTTCCTGAAGACCTCCATGAAGTCATTCAGGAAGGTCACAGCTTCCTTTCCCTTTTGAGAGCAGAGGTCACTCAACGCCATAGTTGGCGTTCGAGATGTCATGAGGGAAAACGACTTGAACACCTGGTCCACAAACCATGCTGTCGTTAGGGCCTCTTCGTCTATTTTGCCCTGCTCGACCAGAAGCCGTAGGGCAGATGCTACATGGTTAAATACAGCATATGCTGTGCCTACATTCATTTTTTCATAATGACTTGGATTTAAATGTTTTAACTTCAGGCGTGGAGCAAGCTTCAGGCTATGCTTCTCGTCAATCTCGCATAGCTGCTCTAGGTACTTGATGGAGACCTGCAGAAGAAGTAAATGATCATTGTCGATTTACATGTGTAGGCTAATGTAGCATTTTGTATGTTTGCAGGTGCTTGCCTCTCATGTAATGCCCTCACAAAGGGACTCTTAAGTTATCTGAATAAATAAATAAAACTGTAAAACCATATTTGTATTTATTTGAGCTGAATCCTATACATGCATCACATTGAAGTATGCATCACACTTCATTGCAGATGCAAAAGTCGCAACATTTTTCAAATAATTAAAATCCATTGTGCACGCTGTGTGGTGAACAGCAATAAAAGACGGTGTGAGACTTATACAGCAACTTACCTCATTGGATGGCAACTTGTTCTTCCGCACCGTGTCGTCGTCTAGAAGAATTTTTTGTTGGAGAACCAGGTGCCCGCGCAAGTTCTTCAGCAGGTGGGGTGCGTCCGCAAGGAAATGGAGGCTTCGGTTGTTTCCACATGGATGGGGGCAGGTGGTCCTTGGACGACCATACTTAATGGCCATGATTCCACGTAGCCTCCAGATGGCTTGATTTCCTCCACTCATATCTGACGTAATGCAGTCCACCGATAGGCCGATGCTTTCACAGCGCCTGATGATTTCAAATAGCAAGTCCAGTACTTTGGCTGCATCAAAGGATTCAGCTGAAATGAAAATAAAATGCTGAAACCTTTCATTTATTTTTTGCACATTTTACTCATAGGGATATGCATACTGATGCTGCATTTATTGCATTATGCTGCTATTAGTGGTGCCTCTCACCCGCTCCACACTTGGCTGGCACACAGGCAACATGGCAGGGCACAAGGCCAAGTCGATAACCACTTTCTTGAAGCCTTGCTTCATTTTTTCATGCTATCTTCGTTCACTCATCAGCCGCTTAGGAGGTTTAGCAAGCAAGTAAACTAAGTACCAGCGATGACATGTCACCAGTAGTCGTGCCAAGGATGCTGCTTTAGTTGTGCGAGACATTACTTCGTATACCTATGTAACAGTCTATACAGTACGGACAACTCATTTCGGCTTTATTTTGTGGGTTGTCATTGCCTGCGACACTAGGTGGTCTTAACCAACATCAACTGCACTTTCTGTAAACCTGCCCTGTGCATTAACTCGCTACCATCCAAGAAAAAGTAGGCAGTTCAGTAAAGATTCTAGGAGGAACGTTGCCACTCCATGTTACACATCACCGGCATGCAACTCTTTAGGAATTGGCCAAACAGTCCCTGCAGTTATGCACATATGAAAAGTGAAAACATTGTGTTGTTCCCAACTTTACATAAAAATTCACTTAACACTTTAACTTCCAACTGCTACTTACCTGTGAAATGATACGCGACAGTCTGCTTCCATCTTGATGCAATTCCACCAAGCATGAAAACCAATGCATGTGTGGCCAGTACAGGTTCTGCACTTGGGTCCGAGGAAGGAAGAGTGGGGCGGCCTGAAGAATATTTCAAGAATGCTTATTTGGGGCATAGCAGTGCAGAGCTGTCCAGCATACATTATAAAGTAAGCATGCAGTGTGTTTTATTAGCACAGGAAAGCACCAAAAATAGAATCAAAACAAGTATTGCTGAGTTGGGTTTAGTAGCACATAAGCATCTAAGCCTGTCATGCAGCAAGCTTAAGCAAATTAAGTTGGACACCGCTTTGATAGCTTTGTTTATCAGGTATAACAGGTTTCATCTAAAACTACACAAATATAAGGTATTCCAGGGATGCTTGAACGGCTTTCTGTGTGTACCTATACACACACATTTAGTCATTAACCCTTAGATATTGAAATTAGTGCAGTAAAAAAATTAGTTGCATTTCATTTTTGTTTCCACACTGCTAAATTAAGTATCACATGCCAGTGCTCATTACTGCATTGGTTTTAGCTGCAAGAGAACTACACTGCCTGATATGTAAACAACAGGCCGCATTTGTTTTTGATGAAGCCTTACCTATGACGGAGCGTGTTGTAATATCATAGTCCAAACCAGGTGTCAGTTGGATTTCGTCCAGCATTAGAACCGCATAACGCTCATCATTGTGGAATGTTGCCACTTTTGATGCCAAAGCTGGAAACACTTCTTCAAGAATACCTAGAATGGCAAGAAAAGAGCCTTTTATTATGTTTGATAGCTTTAACATTAGTTCAAGGGTATTGTAGAGAGCATAATTACAGTGTATCTTTGCTGAAAAACATGCATGCTGGAATGATCACTGCTAGTTTTCTTTGAAATTCAAAATTACAAGCTTCAGCCCAGTGTTTCAAACAACCTCCCTTGTCACTATCAGAGCATTTATAAAATCTTTTCTAAAACGATGAGTGCAAGCCTTCTGCTGCCGCCTAATATTTGTAGCTGTACTTGCTATGTGATCATCGGTGAAGTCAATAGCTAGTCCTGAGTTGCACCTGCAATTTGGAAAATGTTATTATAGAGCTGCAAACATTGCTGCATACCTGTGGTAAACTTGATGTCTTCAATATGCTTCTGAAGTGTGCGTTCAGCAGGGAGCGGCCAGACATTACCTCTCAGGTACTCATAACCTCTTCCCCCACAGGCAAGTCTGACCTTCAGAGACTCCTGAATTGTCTTCTGAGTCCATGATGACCCTCTCATTGTTCCCTTTTGCAGGACACGGAGCTGGTCTTCTGCAAGAAGTCCATTAAAAGAACTTCTCAGGGCGTCACACTCCATTTCCGCCCTTGCACGCTTTCTTCTTTCCAAGTTAAGTTGGCGTTTCAGTACGTCAACTTCACTGAACATGTTGGGAGGTGCATCCTCTTGAATATCAGAGGTTATGGGCACTTCTGTTGCCACATCAGCAGATTCATCATGATCATGTGGCTCTTTTGAAGACTTGAGTCCATCTGTTATGCTGTCAGCAGCTGCAAAAGTTTTCATAGCAATTGTTTGGTTTCCAACACTTTTTGTACCAACATATCCAACTGCATTACTTGTAGTGCTACACTTAAAAGGGCAGTGTTAATGAAATAATTGATGTTCCTCTGTTTGGTCACCGTATCAAGCCATGATTCAGATCGTAAAAAAGTTAGAAGATCAATACCAGTTACATTCAAGTACGAAATTGTCCATTTTGCATTACATGTGGCTACATGATAACTGACCGACAAAGCACTGCTGCAGTGTATGTATGAAAAACACATTTTGATTAGGGGGAAAATTACCTATTAGCAAGTTTTCCTCTTCAGGTTCAGCCTGTTCTTCAGCCAAGTTGTTTGCTGGTGAATTAGGAAGGCGGGCGAATGGTGGATTTCTGATTTTTTTTGGTACGCGGTGAGAAAAAATACTTGGCACAGCTTTGTGCTTTAGCCTCTTCTTCCCATCCACTCTAGCCTTCTCAAAGTCTTCTGCACAAAAGTGGTCCTGCAAATGTTGTATGGTTAGAAGTGTGATGCTGGTCACCCAAACGCTGGGCTGCCCAAGGAGGCTCCCAGGGCTTTCTGAATGACTCTATTTTGAATGAAGCTTTGTTTCAGACATGTGAAACAAGAAAAACATGGAAGATAGCTGCAATAACAAGTTTAAAGACCAACTCAAGAGACAAAGAATACGTTAAAAAGGTTTAGAAGTTTACGCAACTAAAATAGCTCATTTGGGTGCAAACGCGCACGTGGCCGCAAACACGCAGCTTTAAGGATTGCTAACATTTAACTCATTTCTATTTTTCTACCCATGCCAACACAACTGCACAGAAAGCGGCCGTTATGCGGACGCATGACATGCACTGACGATGTTTTTATTGACTGTGATCGTCACGGTCTGCGAAAAACAATTAGGTGCCATGGATCGAGTGACTCGAGGCGAGAGCGCGCTCACGTGCGCGGAGAAATCATGCGAGTACGTGGTGCACTTGAGGACGCGGAATTCTCGCGTGGCAAGTGGACTCTAGACAAGTGTTCCTTCGCGTGCCACGAGCACGGAATAATCGCGTGCGATGAGCAACAAACGCGAGCACGTGTACCCGCGTCAAGAGTGCGAGGCGCTAACGATCCCTGCAATGAACTCCTATTTTCGTAGCATGGCTAACACCGCGTGCACTTCGCTTAAATATCTTCTAAAACAGTGCCGAAAAGCACAAACAAGGTGTACTTACCTCGCACACGCGGGTGTTTTTCGTAGGCTTGAAGTTCTCCCGGCCGATTCTGTGTAGCCACGCAGAACGACGCTCTCGGTCATTTTTCCCGGTCGGAATCGAGAAAAACGTCTTTCCAGACTCGGTTCGGTTGCTGCATCCGAAGGCGCAGCAGCCAGGCATGATTCCTTGCAGTCAAACACTAGTGCGACAATCAGAAAACAAGAATCGTAGGGGACCTGCGATGTCTGCGCTCTAACTCAGCCGGCCCGCCCGGCGCTTGGAAGGTATATGGCAGCCCAAGGTCACGTGGTACGGTTGGGCCAATGAACGCGTCGGCGGCGAGGGGCAAACGAATGCGGTACTCTGAAGTTTTTCCAGTGACTCTACGCATATGGTCTATTGCAGTCGACCTTTGTAGCACTGCAGCAGAGGCTAGGCAGGAAATTAGCCCTTGTTCCGGTGCTCCTAGTGTTGAACTACCGATTACTTAACTTTCTAAATATTTTCTACTGAACAGCACCATCGCTCCAACTACCTAAATTCGTCCACCCTCCCTCCTCTCCCGCCCGCACGCCTAGCCAAAACCAGGAACAACCCACTCCCCACAGCAGTGTGACAAAGGATGCCTGCCTATACACTGCCGCAGGCAGAATGCGACCATCAAGAGTTTTCATTCAGTCGAAGAATGCGAATGTGTCGTCTGGGTTCGAGACCTTAAGGTTGGAAAACAAGCCTTGCAGAAAAAACAACTTACACGTTTCCACAAATTGTCCACTGAGCAAACTAATTCAAAGCAATTGATCTCTGACAGAGAAACAGCACTTCAGCACCTTACTTGTCTCGACCGAAGTTCTCGGTTAAAGCCTAGGTATTGTTCAAGTATGCGCTAAGGACGAATCCTGTAACTAGACTTATGTCCAATGCTTTCGCGCCCTATTTTAAGGTTATACAAATAAACAAGTCAGGGCGGTTATGTTCCGAAACCCGTCCTAGACTTCGCTTAACCAATGAAGTTTTAACACAAAGTAGCCACAGCCCTTGAAGGTTGGTCACAACCTAGAACCCAGAGCTTCGCTAAACAGAGAAAAAAACAAAGAAAACTACAGTGTTGTGAAGAAAACATTCAGGACACCATCACCCAGCTGGAGTCCTTTCACTCTATGTGTGATGCCCTCTCCCTTTCCCCTTTGCAAGTTCAACCTCGTGCCCGGCATGTAGCTGCCACACCCGCGTGCCAATTCTTGAAGTACGACGTGCCCTTTTCGCTAATTGACAGGGCGAGTGATTTCATGGCTAGTAGCGCAAGTGTCGAATGGCGGCACGTAAGGCAGTGTACGAGCCCCGCGAAGCTTAGGGGCTGGCTTGATTGCCTGCAGACGAAAGGGTCCCTCTCAAAACTCTTCGCATGCCCGCATGTTTCCGTGCAAGTAGCAGTGGGAACGCCAGACCGTATGGTGCCTCGATAGGCCAGCATCCAGGCACCCTACCAGACCGGATCAAGCAGCGCCGCTTGTCGACTGTTGCCCTCTGTACGCGCCACGCGTGCTTTCTTGGCGCCCCGGTGGATTCCCGCGGTCAACTATGCTACGAGTCCTCGGCCGTCGTAGTGAAGCTGTTAAGCCGAAAATGACTTCCGCGGTTTTGTGCGCGTTTGCGGGGGGTCATGTTGGTGGGGAGCTCCGAGAACTCTCCGCGTTGACCGGAGCCGTACAGTGACCTCAAGTAGAGTTATTGAACAGCTCTTAGTGAAGCGTGGATTTAAAGGCGCCTTGAATAATTTGGAGCCACCTGAACGCACTTGATAACGTATACACAGGGCGAGGACGACCCGGGTAACTTATTGAAAAAAAAACGGTCGTTCAATCTCTTTAGGAAGGGTTAAAAGAAACAACTAAACGCTGTGATGAGTCTAATGACGCCAATGTTAGGTGACTTTATGCAAGGAGACACCGAGGGGGATTTTCACTCTGGCATAGGCCAGTTAGATTGGGAAAAGTGGAGGAGGTCTTTGTCCACGAAGCAGGGCGTTTCGTCGAGTGGCCAGCACTGGTCGAAAGTCTTGCGTGTGATGTTATGTCAGCCATTTGGGCAGACTGCGATGTTTTCAGGGGCAGAACAAAAGTCGTCGTCCGGCTGAAGGCAGATTACAGCGCAGCTGCTGGGAAACAAGACGCATGCTGTCTGTGGCGAATAGACGATTGTGTCTAACAACAAGCAAATGATTGGCACTTCTGCATGCAGTTATTTTTGGTGCTTAATCACAATGCTTCTCAGTATTTTGACCTTGCTATCCAGCGAACAATGGTAAGTATATACCAGGTGTTTCATTGAAGACTCACAAATTTTCTAAATCAGACTTTTCGAGGAAAAATATGGCTTTTGCGCCATAGTATTAACAGTTTTGGCGGACACAGGAAAGCCGGGGAATGGACCACATGAAATATTGCAGGCAAGCTAACTTGTAGGAATTTCTTCTCCAACCAAAAACCTTCGTTCACATTTTTCACTTCCTCTTCTGCTGGAGGAATTAGCGCGAGGGGTGATGAGCCGGTCGCCCTTCACTGTATTCTCTTTCGTAAAGGTAAGGGGTGGGGGGGGGGGGGGGCAGTCTGCCAGGGCCTGAGGCCCCAATGGTCATAACTATCTTGGGAGAGCGTAAAGAGAAATTCCCGAAAGTTTACAATGATACATTCTCTTCACGAGTACCTGTCTTGATCCGCTCCTTGTGTTCGCACCCCTGCTATATTGCGTCCTTTCAACAAGTTCCCACTCATACAGATAAAGGGATATCTCCCTTCACCCTTTTCGAAGAATGCGAGATTGCCCTCTGGGAAGGAGGGCGTTTGGTTGGAAAACTGTAGTGGCGCTCGATATTCTGCTTATTTCCATATTGTGTATATGTACATAGCGTTTAATACAACCTACCCTGTCCTTTCAACATCGCCCCCTCCTTTCTTTTCCTCTCCCGGTCCTTTTATTTCCGCTAGGCACAGCTCAGGTGCTTCAGGTTTCGATGGCAGATGCCGCGGCTAGCAACATCCCTTCCTTCCATTCTTATTTTATTAATAAATAGCCATTATCAACAACAACCACATATTCTTCGTGTCGTCAATTGTCTGAAGTAGTAAGTTTGTTAACTGTTTTCTAATTAACTTTTTAACTGTCACAGCTGGGCAACTCGTTGCGAATAATATTTTTAGCGGGTCTTCAGTAATAGTCATTCCTGGGTTTCGAATTTCAGAAACGCTATTATTCTCGGCGCTGTGGCTCAACAAAATTTGGCTACATCAAGCCAAATTGCGAGAATTTTCTGAAAGTTCGCAGGCAACGCTACCTTTCTAGTGCACCTGGTACCTGATACCCAATTTAATATCTGCTGCTCGTCCTTGGACCTTGGATGTTAAACTTGTTTTTGGAATATGGCGGAGTGCTAGACGCACTCTGGCACGGGTCGGCCCGGTATTGCACTGCCTCCGGGACCGGCCCGGTGCCTATGGGCCTATTAGAGCGCGGCGTCTTTTCTTTCTATCTTCCCTCTCCTATCTTTTAACTCTCCTACTTTCAGCACGCGGCAGAGAGCCTGGCTCGCCTTGAGCCATTAGGCAGGCCCGTGCACTTTCCTTTGCGTTCTTCCTTTCAGCAACAGCAACAGCAGCTTTCCAGTGGATGTAACTTGTCAAAAAAGCTACACTTTGGCGAGCCACAGCACCAAGAGTATTCCCGTTTCCGAAAATCTACAAACTAATTTGACTATTACCAATGCCCGCGGATACAAATCTACGATTGTAACTAGGTGCTTTAACTCTGATAGTTAAAAAATTATTAAGAATTAGTTCACGAGTTTCAACATAAGACGTTTCACTGGCTTTCCTGTGTCCACCAACAATGGTAATACTACACCGAAAAAGCCACATTATTTCTCCAAATAGGTTATTTTTGAAACTTTTTCAGCCTTCCCTGAACAACATCGTAATATCGCAAACGTACAGCATCCTCGACACTTGCGGCGGCTGTCGTGACGCACTCAGTTCACCAGAAGCTCTCGGAAGTCGAACTTGACCGAAATAAACGGTAAGTTTAAATCGCTTCATTTATGATAGGTGCTCTGGTCGTGTCCACGAGAGATCGAACACGCATATTCGGTCAACCTGTTTTATTTGAAAGAAAAAAAATAAACAGTGTTGCAAGTGCAGCCAAAAAAGCAAATTTCAGTTTGTTTTTCTGAAAAAAAAGAGTTTTCCGCTTCGCCCCCCCCCCCCCTCCTCCCAAAGAAATACCTACTTGGGGCTCGTTCCAGTTTTCTAGATTATGCAAAATTTTAAGTTCCGAGCGCTGTAAAATGGAACAATTATATTGTTACGTGGTGGCAAGCCAAATAAAGCACGACATGATGATAGAATGAAGATGATGATTTAATGGCTGAGGGCCTAGCGCGAGCGCTCCGTCCCGCGCCACTGCCCTCTTCTTCGTCTTCATAACATGACCCCGGTCCTCCAAGCGATCGTCCCGATCGATTGCTTGAGTTACAGGGAGGTGACGATGAGCATGGCCAGAAAGGGTAGAAGATGAAAGGCTTGCCACCAAGATGAAGATGATGATCTGGTGGACGGTTGCCCCCGGAGCTTCAGGTCCAGCGGTCGGTCACCCACTGCCGAAGGTCAAGGGTTGAGGGATCGCCGCACAGCCTGGGCGGCGGTGCCGTCTTGGTTCGGGTCGTAGTAGGGTCATCGTACGTCAGGTCCTGGTCGTCGTGTCTTGTGTTCGGGGCTGGGGACGGGGCGGGGGAAAGCGGCTAGTCGGTTCTGGTCAGTTCGAGCTGGGGTTGAGCCGGGCGGCGGAGCCCAGGTCCCCTCGGCCGACGACGAAGGCGAGCAGAAGGCGGCGATGCTCCGGGGACTAGGATGACGATGAGAACCCAGCACCTCACACCAAATGTTACGTGGTGGCAAGCCAAAGAAAGCACGACATGATGACAGAATGAAGATATGATTTAATGGCTGAGGGCCTAGCGCGAGCGCTCCGTCCCGCGCCACTGCCATCTTCTTCGTCTTCATAGCAATATACTTAGCGGTTCAGATATTTTCCTAATGACACTCCGTATAGAACCTAATGAAATGATGGCGATACTTTTTTTGTAAGAAACACCACATTGCAAATAAATGTAAACACTACGCATTTCAACTGTTTTTAAAAATAATGCCTTATAGTTATGCAACTGTACACATTCCCGAGGTAATTATATACGGGACATGTACTGTACATGAGGTGGTTTTGGGGAATCTTGAAAGGGGCAACTTTTCTACTAGGAGTAGAGCAGATGAAATTCGGTAGACTTGCCTTTGATGCACATGGGTATATAACTTATGAAGCGGCTCAAGGTGGTATGGCGCGATCAGCGTTTGAACGGCGGGGGGAGAAAGTGATTGTATTTTCAAAGTAGCATGAAAAGTACGCCTCATAATGAAGACTGGTTGAGTCAAATGTAAGAATGTAGGAGAAGTGATGAGGGAGTCGGGGGAGGGGGGGGCGGAGCATGCTACATGAGGAGAACTTGACAGCTCAGGAAAAAATTCAAATACTTAAGCGGATGAAAACATAGTAAGCTAACCGATATATGAGAGCTAAAAGGCGAAGGCAAATACTTACTGTAAAGAGAAATGGTGGACAAGGCGACATTGGAACCTCGCCGCAAATAAAATAAAAAGAACATTTTCAATAATTCAAGAGGGAGCGCTTTACTTTTCGAGGCTAGGACAGGATGCTTGAAGACGAGGTGTTACCGTCGAAGTATTAACACCGCGGACGACATTTCCTGTCTGTGCATTCAAGACAGAAAACCGAAAAAAAACATTTCGTCACGTAGCGGTGACGGCAGTCGAAGCAGCCATGAAGACAGACAAAAGGTCTTCTAAAGAAAACTGTTTACTGGGCCGACTTGCACCCAAAATGGACTGGATCACTCCACGGCGGCGAAGCGACAAGCGTGCTCGGCGGTCGTCGAACAGAATGCCCGCCGCTGCCGGCCGCTGCCGGCCGCGCTCAATTTAAAACTGATAGCGAACTTTCGAGATAAAGAGTGCAAAGTTACTAGAACATTCCGGAACAACGTAGAATCAGCTCTGCCTGGCTGCGATCAATCGAGATAAATCTAGTCGCGTCTTGCGCCGCAAACAAAGCGATAAAGTTGTGTGGCGGCAGATTTGAAGAATGAACAAACACTGCAAATGTTCGCGGCATTACTCCCCTCTAAAAGAAGCATCGACCCGATGCATTAAAACGAATAATGTGACTAGTAAGAGATAAAACGGATCTTGCGAAAATAGAGTATGGAAATGCAGCGTCCTTGCGCATAATACGGCTTCAGACGGACTACATGGAAAACTTCTGGTCGTACGCGGCGGCGCTGGGATGCAGTCATTGCGTCAGGGATGACTTCCTAATCTAGTTCACCTAGCCGACGAAGAACCTTGTATGGGCCGAAATAGCGGCGCAAAAGCGTTTCACTCAATCCACGGCGAATGGACGTCCAAACCCAGACTTGGTCTCCTGGCTTGTATTCCGCGTTGCCTCTTCGTAGGTTGTAGCGTCTGGCGTCGGAGCGCTGCTGATCTTTGATCCGTAATCGGGCAAGCCTTCGAGCTTCTGCGCGTTGAAGGTAGGCGGCAACGCCGACTTTCTCTTCTTCTGTAACGTCTAGCAGCATGGCGTCTAGTGTGGTCGTGGTCTCCATGCCATGGACGAGACTAAAAGGCGTCAACTGAGTTGTCTCCTGCACTGCGGTGTTGTAGGTGAAGACGACGTAAGGCAAGATGACATCCCAGGTTTTGTGTTCAGCATCGACATACATGGCGAGCATATCGTCGATGGTTTTGTTCAAGCGCTCGGTCAGTCCGGTTGGTCTGCGGATGGTATGCAGTTGTCCTCCGGTGGCTGGTTTGGCTGTAACGCAGGATGGCTTGCGTTAGTTCCGCCGTGAATGCTGTTCCTCTGTCCGTGATGAGCACTGGGGGGGCGCCGTGTAGAAGAAGAATGCACTCCACAAAAGATTGGGCGACTTCTGCTGCTGTTTCATTCGGTAGGGCTTTCGCCTCGGGGTAGCGGGTCAGGTAGTCCGTCGCTATGATGATCTACTTAATACCAGACGTTGACTTTGGAAAAAGGCCCAGCAAGTCCATGCCAATCTGCTGAAAGGGCCTTGAGGGAGGTTCAATGGGGTTCAGAAATCCTGCTGGTCGCGTGGAAGGGGTCTTTCGTCGCTGACAATCTCGGCAGGTTTTCACATAATGTGCGACATCGGCAGAAAGTCGGGGCCAGTAATACTTGTCTTGAATGCGACGAGAGTGCGAGTAAACCCGAGATATCCAGCGGTCGGCTCGTCGTGTGAAGTGTGTAGAACTTCTTCGCGGAGACAAGCAGGTACAACAAGGAGGTAGGCTGTTTTGCTCGCTGCGAAGTTCTTCTTCACAAGGACCTCATTCTGCACACAGAAGGAAGACAGTCCTCTCTTGAATGAAGCGGTGGGTGAAGAAACCTTGCCTTTCAGGTACTCGATGAGGTGTTTTAGGTCGGGCTCCGAGCGTTGCTGCTGAGCAAAAGAGCTGGGGCGGATGGGTCCCAGGAAGGTGTCCTCATCGTCGTCCGGCGGCGGCGTATCTACAGGGGCTCGTGAGAGGCAGTCGGCGTCAGAGTTCTTGCGTCCGGACTTGTAAACGACGGTGACGTCAAACTCCTGGAGACGCAGACTTCATCGAGCGAGTTGGCCAGTGGGGTCCTTCAAATTGGCAAGCCAGCACTGCGCGTTGTGATCGCTGACCATCTTGAACAGTCGTTCGTACAGGTAGGGGCGGAATTTTGACGTAGCCCAGATGATGGCAAAGCACTCCTTCTCAGTTGTCTAATAGTTAGCCTCGGCCTTGGAAAGGGGACGGCTAGCGTATGCGATGACTTTCTCCAGCCCGTCGCTTTTTTGAACGAGAACGGCCCCTAGGCCCACGCTGCTTGCGTCGGTATGAACTTCAGTATCGGCGTTTTCATCAAAATGCGCGAGGATTGGTGGGGACTGTAAACGACACTGAAGTTCCTTGAACGATTCTGCATGCGGCGCTTCCCATTTAAACTGCACGTCTGCTTTCGTCAGTTGGATCAGGGGCTCGTCGATGTGCGAAATTTTTTTCACAAATCGTCGGTAATATGCGCAGAGTCCGAGAAATCTGCGCATGCCTTCTTATCGGCCGGCGGTGGAAGCAGTTCAATAGCAGCTGTTTTCTGCGGGTCCGGGCGTACTCCCTCCTTGCTAACGATGTGGCCTAGAAACAGCAGCTTTTCGTAGGCAAAGTGGCACTTCTCTGCCTTCAAGGTTAGGCCAGGCAACTTGATGGCGTCTAGTACTGTTCGAAGCCTTTTGAGGTGCTCTTCTAAGTTCGAGGCGAAGACAACGACGTCATCTAATTATACCAGACAAATCTGCCACTTCAGGCCTACCAGCCTGTATCCATTACTCGCTGAAACGTCGCTGGTGCGAAACAGAGGCCAAATGGCATCACCTTGAATTCAGACAGCCCATACGTAGTGATGAATGCTGTCTTCTCGCGATCACTTTCGTCGACCTCAATTTGCCAGTAGCCGCTCTTGAGGTCCATCGACGAGAAATATTTGGCGTTGCAGAGGCGGTCCAGTGTGTCGTCGATGCGGGGGAGGGGGTAGACGTCCTTCTTTGTTATGTTGTTCAAGCGGCGGTAATCAACGCAGAATCGAAGTGCGCCGTCTTTCTTTCTGACTAGAACAACCAGTGCCGCTCATGAGCTGTTTGAAGGCTGGATGACATCGTCGCGAAGCGTATCTTCGACTTGGTCCCGGATGGCTTGTCGTTCTCTCGGTGACACACGGTACGGGCTTTGACGGAGAGGTCGGACGTGTTGGTCCGTTATAATGCGATGCTTGGCAATTGGCTTATGGCGGACCTTCGGCGATGTCGAAAAACACTCACTGTAGCTTCGAAGCAGATTACGGATCTGGTCTTGTCTGTTCCGGGGCAAGGCTAGGTTGATGTCGAAAGTGGGCGAGTTCTCTTGGTCAGGCGAATCTTCTGCGGAGGGGTCGGAAAGGGCGAAGGAGTCTCGTACGTAAATATTTCGTCGACGAAAGCAGTCATCGTTCCACTGTTAATGTGCCGGTATTCTTCGCTGAATTTAGTCGGCAGTACTTCGGCCTGGCCATTGCGGAAACGTGCGATGCCTCTTGCGATGCTGATTCCTCGGTCTAGAAGACACTGCATGGTGCCCTCGATGATGGCTTCAGCATTAATGGCTTCTCGTGGCGCCTACGGTCACGATAACGCTAGACCGGGGTGGGATGCTCACTTCTTCCTCCAGGACACTCAGGGCAACGTGATTTTCCCAAGTTTTCATCGAAGCGATGGCTTCGTACATCGAAAGTGGGATCAACTTGGATCGCAGGTTGATGATCGCCTGATGCTCATTAAGGAAATCCATACCCAAGATCACTTCGCGGCAGCACTGCGGTAGCACAACAAAGGTCGCAGGATAGGTAAGTCCTTTGACAGTCACTCGCGCTGTGCATCCTCCTGATGGCGTAATGAGGTGGCCCCCTGCAGTGCGAATATGTGGGCCGTCCCAAGCCGTTGTGACTTTTCTCAGATGCGCAGCGAATGTTCCATTCATCACCGAGTAATCGGCTCCTGTGTCGACTAGAGCGGTAACTTTCCGGACGTCGATAGTCGAAAGTCGGAGGTCCGGGCTCTTGCATTGCATGTCGCTCTCGGCGTCGCGTCGCGGCTTCGTCGCGTATGCGAGTCGCGGGTGGGGCGTGTGGTCGAAGCGTTTCTGGGTGGCAGCGTCGTTTTGAAGGCAGTTTGCGTCGTGGTCGGGTTTGTCATTGTGTGCGGCGTCGGTACAGCGAGTGCCGGTTCTTCAAGCGGCGTCGCGGGTGCAGCGTCATCATGGGACGTGGTCGGTGGAGGATCTTCGGCGTTTCGCTCGTAAGCAACCTCACCTCCAGAGGCTGCTGTCTTTAGTTTCCCCTACGGGGGCTGGGAGACCTTCCTCGTACCACGGATGCGTAGTTGCGGCGTGGCGATGCAAAGCGCGAGGTTGACGGCGATGGTGAGTGCGAAAACCGGTTCGGTGCGTGCTGCTCTCGACGCAGGTACTCGTCGATTTCCTGCGGACGTTGGCCGAAGCGTGGTCGTGGGGCGTTAACGGCAAATCCTCGAAGACCGATACGTCGGTACGGGCAGCGACGAAGACTATGGCCGGCCTCACCACAATGGAAGCACAACGGCCGGTTGTCGGAAGTCCTCCAGGCGTCGCGTTTTTGGGGGATTGAGCGTCGATCGTAGGCTGGGCGGGCGGGGGCAGGGAGGTGGCGTTCGGGAACAAGTGGTTCATGTCGGACAGGATACAGGGGTTGTCGTTGGGGCTGAGGATTCCTTACTGCAGCAGCGTAGGTCATAGCCTGGGGTTCTGTGGCCGTCTGGGTGCCAAGTGCCTGTTGCACTTCTTCCCGCACCACATCCATTAGAGTTGATGCTTGTGTCTGTAGGGAGGATGGCCCGTGTGCTGTGCGATGTCAGTGCACGTTAAAGAACCCCAGGTGGTCGAAATTTCCGGAGCCCTTCACTACAGCGTCTCTCATAGCCTGAGTCGCTTTGGGATGTTAAACCCCCATAAACCAACCAAACCTTCCCGCAAGCTGTCGCTGGTGGTGGCCGTCGTGTCCGAACGGATTGCACAAGCATAGGAAGGGCGATTGTACTGCCGAGCTCGGACGTCGAGGGTCTTCTCAATCGTGCAGGCTTCTTGCATGAATTCCTCGACTGTTTTTGGCGGCTGGCGGACGAGGCTGCCAAAGAGTTGTTGTTGTTGTTGCTGACCTCACACAATGGCACATACCCACAAGGGGGATTGGCCATAACCAGGCGGTGACTATTTAAATGACCAGTTGCATGTGGCAAGCATGGGATGACCTACCAAAATTTGGATCGCACAGTTTTCGTAGCCGAGGAGGTTGCAGGAGGTTAGGGGGGCATACAAACTAAAATTTAGGCAAAGAAGGGGTAGGGATTACTATAAGTGGTTGTAAAAACCGAAATACAGAAGCTGATAATGGGAGGGGCAGGACAAAAGATCATGAAGGTAGACGTTTTGATTCCAGTAGATAATTTTGAACGGCAGAGCAAACATTCCCATTGGTATGGCCAAGCATAGAAGCGCCAAGAGACAGAACAACCACAGAAGACAGGCGCAAACTGAGATTCTGTATTGGAACTTCTAATAGTCGCCTCCTAATCGATGAGTAACGACGGCAAAAAAGAAGAAAGTGCTCTATTGTTTCCGGCTCCGTACAATACGGACACAATGGGGAGATCGCCAGACCAGGCCTGTATAGGTAAAAATTTAGTTGCGGTACTCGGCAGCGAAGCCTCGTGAAGGAAACTTCAAGATTGCGCGATCGCCAGACTGAGCTTCTCCATGGGAACAGTAGGTGCTGGAAGTCGTCCAAGGAAGTAAGCGCTGATGCACCCAGTTCGTTCATTACAGTGTACCGTCGGAAGCGTGCCGCCGTGATCTAAGCAGTTTTTGGAAGCGGGTCAACAATCGGTCCACTCAGGGCTGCCTTCGCTAAAGCATCAGCTGATTCATTTAATAGAAGACCCCCGTGCCCAGGAACCCAAAGAAATCGAATTAATGTGATGTGTGGAGGGATCAGGAATTTTAGAATGCGAAAGAGCTGCGATTCAGTGGACGCCGAGAGGGAAGTGCAGAAAGATAACGAGTCCGTAATTATTATTACTGCTGATAAAGAAATTGGTACCTTTCGCAAAGCGAGAACCACTGCTAGAAACTCAGCCAGATAGATAGGAGTGAAATCTTGGAGACGGAGAGAAAAAGACCAGTCAAGGGACTGGGAGTAAATACCTACACCTCCCTTTTCTGCACACACCGAGCCATCAGTCGTAATTGCAACATGTGAGCTGAAGGTCGACAAATAATCCTGCAACATACCATTTAACCATGAGAAAGGCAGTAATTTTGCATTACGTGGATAAATATCATCGTAGATGATAGACACATTTGCAGGGATGGACCGCACCGGAACAATTTCAGGTATTCGCACATTCAGTGGGCCCAGCAAAGATTCAACGAAACAGATTTGGGGAGTTTGAAGGCGAGACCATCCGACACCCAAGAACTCCGCTCGCTGCCTTAGGAAGATCAACGCGGATGCATGCTGGTCCGAGTCGCAAAACTTTAAAAACGTTTGTACTGTCAAAAGGCGAAACCTTGCAGTAAGAGACGGCACCCGCGCTTCCAGATACAAAACATTGTTTGCCATGTATTTAGGGAGGCCCAAACACAGGGGCAGAGCTTCTCGCTCTAAGAGCAGAAGTGGGCGCATTTTGTATGCAGCTGCTCCAGAGTTCTTCTTTTACGCCGCGCATTAAAAACTGAACTTTCTTTTCCTCGGTCATCTCGGGGTCGGCGCGGCGAAATACGCGCTTCATCTCCTCGACATAACCGCGGACGGGCTCATTCGGAAGCTGGATCCTGTACTCGAGGAGTCGTTCGGCTCTTTGTTTCCTCACGACACTGGTGAATACCTTCAACAGCTCTCTCTTGAATAGCTCTCATGTCGTAAGGGACGACTCGTAGTTTTTGTACCACGTGCGTGCGGAGGCATCCAATGAGAAAAGCACGTGTCCAATTTTCGCTGCATCACCCCACTTGTTGAATGACGCCACGCGCTCAAATTGATCCAACCATTCTTCAGGGTCTTCGCCTAGGGTTCCATTGAAATTTGGCGGCACCCGCGGTTGCTGCAGTATGATCGGTGTCGACACCTTTGGCGAGGTTGCGGTGCTCGTAGCAGCGTCTTTTCGCTGTCTGGTGCGGTCCGGCAGGGTCCCGAACTCAGGTTCCTCTTTCTGGAGATGTCGGCTGGCTCGCTGAGCTGCTGGCTCGTCCTCGGGGGCGAAGCGCAGAGGGCTGGCTTCACGACTTGAAGGGGGCGTCCGGAACATGGAAGGCCACCCCGCACCTCCACCAGATGTCACGTAGTGGTGACGGCAGTCGAAGGAGCGATGAAGACGAACAAAAGTTCTTCTAAAAGAAAACTTTATTGGGCTGACTTGCACCCAAAATGGACTGAATCACTCGGCGGCAGCGAAGCGACAAGCGTGCTCGGCGGTGGTTGAATAGAATGCCCGCCGCTGTCGGCCGTGCTCAATTTAAAGCTGATAGCGAACTTTCGTGATAAAGCGTGCGAAGTTACTGGGCCATTCCGGAACAACGTAGAATCAGCCCTGCCTGGCTGCGATCAATCGAGATAAATGTAGTCGCGTCTTGCGTCGCAAACAAAGCGATAATGTTGTGTGGCGGCAGATTTGAAGAATGAACAAACACTGCAAGTGTTCGCGCCAATGTTGTAATGGGACCGATGGGCAGGAGTTGATGTAGGGCAGCAAAAAGGTAGACGAAGTGCAGCTGGGATTTCGAGTGACGCCTGTGCCTGTGTCCGTCGTGTCGCCGTTCGACCAACGCCAACGGACCTGCGCTTCCAATAAACACATTTACACTTGGCGGAGGTGTCTCGGTTCCCGTCCCGGTCCTCATCCTGGAACTTCGAAGCCCCCGCCACCATGCCGAAAGGTCCGAGCGAACCATCGAAGCCCATCCCTACCACCGTCCTCTGTTCAGGAGTGCAGCGGCAGCGTGACCCTACTCTATTTAGTGGCACTGACGACCAGGACGTCGAGATTGGCTGGCCTCCTATGAGCGCGTCAGCACTTATAATCGGTGGGACGATTCTGTTAAACTAAGCAACGTACTCTTCTACCTCACAGACGTTGCCAACTCTGGTTTCGCACCCATGAGGCTGATCTTCCAACCTTGTGCTCCTTTAAGGCGAACTTCGCTGACGTTTTCGGCCGTTCCGCCGTGCGGAAACTTCGCGCCGAGCAACGTATTCGTGTTCGAGCACAGCTTCCTGCCGAGACATTCACAAGTTATACCGAAGATATCGTTGACTTGTGCAATGGTTTTGTCTGCAAACTTTGTTCCTGCAAATGCTAACCACGGTGGCCGCCGTTTCTAGACAATGACCCTGTGTTGCGCACTGATACGACCAATAGTAACGCGAGTAGTAGAGCCAACGGTCTAAAACAAACGCACTGAAGAGGCTGTCAGAGTATTAGTGGAGAAGGGCAACGGTGTAGTTCAGACTGGCAAAGGAAATTTGCACCCAATGCGAAGAAATTGAACACGCTAGGAAATAATGACTGAATGACAGCACCGTCCCAATGCAAAGCCGCTGCTAGTAAATAACTATCTTTATGGAGTTCATGCTTTTGATAACACCGCCTGCCTTAAATACCGTTCCTGCGCTCGCCACGCTAAACACATGACGGCGCGTCGCGTGTTGATGTCGATGGCCACAGCAGCAGCAATCCTGGGCTGAGCCTTGGGCGGCGTAAGCTATGAAAAGAGCGTCATTCATTTCGTTTCGGCGTCTTTCAGCTAGTCCTTTCATCAGCTAAACCGAGCAAACCAGCAAAACGGATGGACTCGCCTCGTTCGTTGTTGAGGAGGGGTCGTGCCGTGGCTGCGGTAGTGGTGTGCGCTGCTTCTTGGTCGCGAGCGCATAATACTGGCGTTTTTTTGCCAAATCCATGTACGCTGACTCGCGCGTGTGTTGGTGAGTGTGTTCTTACGGATGTGTGATCGCGTCATGTCTAGACAACGTGACAAGCGCCACATCTTGCCAGCTCAATTCGCCATGTGCACTTTACTTCAGATTGCCAACATCTAGCTAAAAATGTGCGATATGCATTTGCAGGCAAATTGTTTAACGCACCTAAGGGTCGGGTGCACGCTCAAACCGATCCGATAAGCTTGGAAAATGGACAGCCAGAGTGTCTCGCTTAAAGCCATGCCGAAGATCACCAGCATGCACTTGAATCCCAATTCTTTTGAGAAAACGGGAGTTGCTCCAGCATTCCAGCTATTTGGTCACGATATAATTAGAGCTCTTTTTATTTATAGCACCCCGTTAGGACGCTTTTATGATTTCGTGGAAGGCACTAAATCTTTTGCAAAAGAATAAATAAGCTTATCAGTATAATGAGTGCGCGTGTGCCAAAAGCAGCGTTATACCCGCAGTCAAGAAACTTTTTTATATTAAATCAGTTCCTTGAACACCTCACAAAGTGGGAAATTCATGCAAAGGCCACAATCGGCGAGTTTTTGAGCAACAGCATAGCAGAGGGACTTCGTGTTTCAATTCAGAGCACACTTAGTTTCGTTGCAGTTTTCAGAACACATCGTTTTAAGTATGTGATTACTGCAAACTTGAGCCAAGAGAGACTTGAAAGCGTATTTAGCATTGTTCGGCAATCATCAGGATCTATGACCATCAGAATGCCGCTCAGTTTTTTGGTTACTGTTAATGTACTCACATTCTACAATCTTGCGAAACTACCACCATCGGGAAACTGTGCTCCAGAAGTGGTACTTCTTCAGTTTCGGTGGCTAAGAAACAGCCGTGCAGCCTGAATATGCTGCCAATACTCGACAGACTAATTGATAAAGGAGCGCTCATGATGTAAAACTGCATTGGTCTCTTGTGCTTCACGTACAATTTTCACCTCTGACGACAGTGCCCGTGTGACAGGAAAAAGACACCAGATGTTAATTTATTCTATCTCGGGATAAAAAAGCACTGAAAGAAAGCCAGTGCATAGACTGTGCGTCAGCCTTGACGACATAAAATCAGTGGCTATACAGAAGATGATGGGGTTGCAGCTTTCACTGCAAAATCTCATAATGGTGGCTTACTGTATCCGTCTGGACCCTTGAATAACATAATTGTCACCGTCCTTGAAGACAGCTTCACGACTTATTTTAGTCTGAACAATTTGCACGAGAAGAGGATAGTTGACTTCACTGATTTTTTAACACATGTACATTTTCCGCATCTGAGCTGTGTGAAACATGGACGTGAAATTGCTAACGGCGTAATCAAATTCTATATTCTGCTTCGCCTGCGCTTCTACATGAAGTCAATCAATGTTGAGAGGGCTGATAAGAGCAGCCGAAGCTGTTAAAGATGAGAAGATGCCAGTAGGTGGTGCAAACAAAATATGGGCAGCCTGAGCGCAAAGTGACGGAAATAAAGGTGTTTAACAATGATTTTTATTTTGTGCAATACATTACTGATCCTTGGGTATCTTTTCTCTAACAGGTCATGCGACCTACATAGCATGGGATAATAATGCTATTTTACCAAGCACGGGATTCTAAGAAGTGCTTAGAATGCATGCTTGTGTTCATTACTTCTTTAACTCGGTTGCCTAAGCACATAAGGAATGCGTTCCTACAGTTTGCCTAAAGCACATGATTTAAAGGGCTCAGGTTCTCAACTTACATGTTTTAATTGTGCGTGTATCTAGAAGTTTCCAGTGTCCAGTCTTTTTACCTTCACAGTCCGTAGAGGTTGAGATCGGATCAATAGCATGAATGAAAATGCCGCTGTCAATAGCGCTCTGTTGCGCGTACACACGGTCATGTGGTTTAGAATCGTGGGTAATCTTCTTGAAGCAAAGATATTTTTATTTGAATTCCTCAGAAGACTGTATAAGATACTGCATGGAAGCAGTATTCAGAAAAGAGAATAGGGTGTAAAAATACGCAGGTTCGTTTCGCCTTCGACTCTGGAGTACGCGCAAAAAATTTGTTCGCAAAAAAAAAAAATCGTTTGCGTCGCTGCGCTGATGACGGAACTGCGCATTTAAAAACCACGGCTAAGCTGAAATAAAAAAAAAAAATCTGGTCAATCGTATGCGCAAGTCATCTGAAAACACGCAGGGAATTCGCTTCGCGGGGCGAAACGCGCGTCTACCTCAGACGCCGTGGCTGTCAAGGCTGGATGGATGGATGGATGGATACGGCTGAACCCTTTACATCGGGTGGTGGCTCAAGCCACCTAGCCATGTCTTGTGAAATTTTACTCCTGTCTTGCTTTCAGCCACCAATCAGATAACCTTCGCTTGGTTACTTCTAACCTCTTAAAATCCACTTTCCCTTCACTATCCCTAAACCCCAATGCCTTGGGTAAGTCAGCCCCGCTGCCTTCCACTGTAGGGTGAAGGATGGATGGATGGATGGATGGATACGGCTGAACCCTGTACATCGGGCGGTGGCTCAAGCCACCTAGCCATGTCTTGTGAAATTTTACTCCTGTCTTGCTTTTAGCCACCAATCAGATAACCTTCGCTTGGTTACTTCTAACCTCTTAAAATCCACTTTCCCTTCACTATCCCTAAACCCCAATGCCTTGGGTAAGTCAGCCCCGCTGCCTTCCACTGTAGGGTGAAGGATGGATGGATGGATGGATGGATACGGCTGAACCCTGTACATCGGGCGGTGGCTCAAGCCACCTAGCCATGTCTTGTGAAATTTTACTCCTGTCTTGCTTTTAGCCACCAATCAGATAACCTTCGCTTGGTTACTT
The DNA here is from genome assembly GCF_052857255.1 of Amblyomma americanum. Lineage (NCBI taxonomy): Eukaryota > Metazoa > Arthropoda > Arachnida > Ixodida > Ixodidae > Amblyomma > Amblyomma americanum. The sequence goes on along the minus strand of NC_135505.1, from coordinate 80,183,955 downwards.
CTAACCTCTTAAAATCCACTTTCCCTTCACTATCCCTAAACCCCAATGCCTTGGGTAAGTCAGCCCCGCTGCCTTCCACTGTAGGGTGAAGCCCTTTACAGAAAAGTATCAAGTGTTCAGCCGTTTCCTCCTCCTCTCCGCACGCAATGCACAAAGTGTCTATATCCTGGTACCTGACTCTATACTTCTTAGTCCGCAAAACTCCAGTCCTGGCCTCAAACAACAAAGAACTTCCCCTACAATTATCATAGATATTTTCTTTGACAATTTCCTGTTTAAAGGTCCGGTATGTTTCTAGTGCCGATTTCGTCAGCATCCCTGTTTTCCACAAAGCTCTCTCTGTTCCTTTAACCTTTTTCTTAACCGATAATTGCTGATTTGCCCCCTTACTGCTGTCCAGATATTTGCTTGTCAATTTTCTAGTTCGCTTTCTCCATTTCGTGTCAACATTCTTTATATACAGGTATCTGAAAACTTTCCTAGCCCACCGCTTTTCCTCCATCCTTCTCAATCGTTCCTCAAATGCTATCTTACTGCTAGCCTCTCTGCTCTCGAAAGACGCCCATCCCATATCACCCTGTACCCCCTGATTTGGTGTATTGCCATGTGCTCCCAAAGCTAACCTCCCTACTCCCTGTTGCCTAATTTCCAGCCTTGCTTGAACATCTGGCCTCATACACAGGACCGCATTCCCGAAGGTCAGGCTAGGGACCATCACCCCTTTCCAGATCCCTCTTACCACCTCATACCTATTGTAATTCCACAGTGCCCTATTTTTCATGACAGCTGCATTCCTACTAGCTTTATTCATTACATATTTTTCATGCTCGGTCAGATACTCAACACTGTTATTTATCCACACCCCAAGATACTTGTACTCATTCACTACCTTTAGCACGAACTCCTGTATTCTATGCTCGCCGCCCTCTTCATTAAATGTCATGACTGCAGATTTTTCCTTACTATACTTGAAGCCTAATCTATCTCCCTCTGTACTGCATATGTCTAACAACTTCTGCAGGTCTTCCTTGTTGTCAGCCATTATCACTATATCGTCCGCATATATTAGTCCCGGTAATGTCTGTGTAATCAATTCCCCTTGCTTGAAAAAAGATAGGTTGAAACCTAGTCCGCTCCCCTCTAGCTTGGCCTCCAAACCTTGCAGGTACAACATGAACAACAAAGGGGACAGAGGACATCCTTGTCTAAGCCCCCGCTGTATCTCTACAGGCCCTGATACATTTTTTTCCCATTTTATGAGCACTCTTTTACCTCTATATATATCTTTTAAAAGATTAATTACTCCATTTTCCACATCCAATGTGCCCAATATGTCCCACAAATGCTCCTGAGTAACGTTGTCATAGGCTCCCCTAATATCCAGAAATGCTAGCAATAAGGGCCTATGTTCCTTTTCCGCAATTTCTATACACTGTGTCAATGAAAATAGATTGTCCTCCAACCTCCTTTGTTTCCGGAACCCATTCTGTAGTTCCCCTAGCACCCCCTCGTTCTCCACCCAAGCCTGCAGTCTATCCTTTATAATTTGCATCACCACCCTGTAAACCACAGACGTCACTGTTATGGGGCGATAGTTACTTACGTCTGCTTTGTCCCCCTTTCCCTTATATATCATGTTCATTCTACTTAATCGCCATTCATCGGGGACTTTCTCATCCACTATCATTTTGTTCACTACCTGTATTAATGTTTGCTTGGATTTTGGTCCTAACTTCTTTATCAACATAATCGGGATACCATCTGGTCCTGTTGATGTGCCACTAGGAACCTTCTTCTCTGCCCTTTCCCACTCTCCTTGCTCAAGTGAAGCTATTGCTGTAACCGGTCTATCCTCCTTCGATAAATTATGTACCACGTGCTTTGCTGAAAATTTTTCCGTCATCCTTGTTCCTATGTGTTTTATTGCTTCATCCCCTTCTAGCCGAATACCCTCATCTGTAACAATAAACCTTTGTTCTAGCCTAGTTTTATTACTCATTGCATTTAGATGTTTCCAGAATTTTTGGGCTGCTTTTCTATCCTTTTTATTTACTTTTGACATCCATTGGGCACCCTTTCTTCTAATTTTCTCATTAATCAAATAGGATGCGTCCCTTCTACACTTTATGACGGTATCCCATTTTCTGTCTACTTCTGGTTTTGGTTCCCCCCTCTTCTTGGAATATCTGTGTTCCCTGGATGCTTCCTTGCGCTTTTCTATTGCCCTCTTGACCTCCTCATCCCACCAACTCTTGGGTTTGCATCTTTTCCCTTTTAGCTTTACTCCCACCTTAGCTAGCTCTAGCTCCAGTAATCGAGTTAATTTGGTATAAGTCCATTCTGTTGCACTATCCTCAAAAATTACTTTCTCGATTTGTTTGGCTGCTACTTCTAATTGCTTTTCTGAGTAAAAATTTCCCCCTGATTGTTTATCTTGATTCAGTCCTACATTGCTTTTTCTTCTGAAGCTCAACTTGATACGCTTGTGGTCACTACCTAGACTTCTGGAACCATCTTCATCTATGCTCATTACCCCTAATCTGTTATACATCCTCTGTGACATTAGTGCATAATCTATCGTCGAGTGCAGACTCCCCGCCTCCCATGTTATGAGCCCTTCACACTTCTCGGTGCTGTTGCATACAACTAAATCATGCCTGTCACACATGTCCTGCAGCATGCTTCCTGTCGAATCCGTGTACCCATCCAGGTCTTCTATGTGTGCATTCATGTCGCCTAATATAATTATCTCGCCCTGTCCTCCTAGCTCATCAATGTCGCTTGCAATACATTCTAACATTTTCCTGTTTTCCTCTTTAGCATTAACCCCTGTCCACAGGTATACAAAGCCAAGGAGTGTTTGCTTGCCTGCCACTGTTCCTTTTAGCCATAAATGTTCCCTGCATCCCCGTCTAACCCTTTGAAAATTCATACTTTTATGAATGAATGCCCCAATTCCACCTCCCTTTCTGCTGCCCTCTGTTCTATTGCAATATTCCCATGCGTAGTCTGGGTTACAGGGTGGTTGCTCCATGTCTCTAAGATGTGTTTCCGCTAAACCATATACCATTAATTCCTCCTGTCTTAACTGTTCTTCTATTTCCTCCCATTTCAGTCTATTCCTGCCACCTTGCATGTTAATGAAACCTATATCTGAATTAACTTGGCCCTGGCGCTTGCGTCTCTTTCTTCCCCTATGGTTCCATTGTCCGTTTGATCTTAATTCTTCCTTCTCTACACTGGTTCCTTCAGAGCTCTGGGTCCCCCCAAAAAAGCTGTTGCCTGGCGACCTATCCTACTACCCACCTTCTTGCCAGTGGCACCACCGTAGTGGATGCCATCCTGTGCAAAAGGGTGGGGCCTAACCTCGTACACTTCCCTGTTGACCTCCATCACCTCGTATCTTAGTCGTCGACTCAATAGCCTAATTACCCGATTAGTCTCCACGACCCTCCTTTCCGTTTCGCGAGCCTGCCTCTGGACCTCTGGGATTGTGCATGTGGTCACATGCACACTCTCAGAGGCCTCTCTAAGCCTACGCATCCCCACCTCCAACTGCGTCTCAAGATTCTGGCTCCTCCCCTGCAGTACATCATTGAGACCAGCATGGATGACCACAAGGTGTTCGCCATCCATGCTACCCACCACCACCTCCCGGGCTCTGGCCATTGCATCCACCATGCACTTTCCCGACTGAGCCTCCACCTGCACCCGCCTGTCTGCCTTCACTGCCGTCAGAACGCCTCCCTCAACCCTCGCTACATTCGAGTCCCCGACCACCAGAACTCTCCTGTGCCCCAAACGTTCGCTTCCTAATTCCATCTGTTGGCCTCCGGATCGCTCTAGCTGACTCTCCCGCCGCTGTACGCTATTGTCGCGAGTTTCCATGCCCGCTTTAACCTTTTTCATTTCGTTCGCATTTTTCTCACTCAATGCTCGCTGCACTACAGCACTGTACGATCGACGAGCCTCGTCCTCCACCTGACACTTCTCCGAACTGGGGTGCCCAGCCGGCCGCGACCTGAGCGCTTCAACCTGTTTTTCTAGCTGGGTCCGCTTTTCCCGCTCTTCTTTAATCTCGCCCACCATTCGCTTCAACAGGGCGGCATTATTCTCCTCCTTTTTAATCAAATCGGCGACCTGAGCTTCCAGCTTAATCCGATCCTCTCGTTCGACCTGCCGGTCCGCATTAAGTGCATTAAACCCAGCTTCCCATTCCCCTTTTAACGCATGAACGGCGTCCCCAAACCGCTTGCACATCTTACACACGAAGCTAGCCTCACCCGCCTCGGCTAAGCTCCCGAACCCTGTCTCATCTAAGTAACACCAACGGTCGCACTCCTGGCACTGTACTAACTCCCCGTCCTTGTCCCCCTTAACTTTCCTAGCTTGCCGACCCATCGTCCGGCCGACTACGCCTTGTGAAAGCCCGCCAAAATTCCTATGCGTAAAAACCCGCCAAGAATATTACACAAAACTTCGGCACTACGCAACGTAAAAGCCCGCCAAAATTCCTAGAGAAGAAACCTTCGGCACTAGTCAACGTAAGAGCCCGCTAAAACTCCTGCACAAAACTTCGGCACTACGCAACGTAAAAGCCCGCCAAAATTCCTACAGAAGAAACCTTCCGCACTAGTCAACGTAAGAGCCCGCTAAAAATCATGCACAAAAACCTTCGGCACTGCGCAACGTAAAAGCCCGCCAAAATTCCTACACAAAAAAACTTCGGCACTACACAACGTAAAAGCCCACCAAAATTCCTACACAAAAACCTTCGGCACTACGCAACGTAAACGCCCGCCAAAAATCCTACACCAAAAACTTTCAGCAATACGCAAGGTAAAAGCCTTCCAAAATTTCTACGCAAAAACCCTCGGCACACACACTTCCGCTAGCCTTTCTACCCTTAACTCGGTTTAAAACTACTGCCCGAAAGCATATACAAGCGCAAAAACCAAGAGGCACTTAGCTTCAGACGTAGTCGCTGGAGCTCCGAAAAAAAGCGTCCGCCTCCGACGGATGGATGGATGGATGGATACGGCTGAACCCTTTACATCGGGCGGTGGCTCAAGCCACCTAGCCATGTCTTGTGAAATTTTACTCCTGTCTTGCTTTTAGCCACCAATCAGATAACCTTCGCTTGGTTACTTCTAACCTCTTAAAATCCACTTTCCCTTCACTATCCCTAAACCCCAATGCGAGCAGCGCCACTGCTCGCAGCGCCACCGCGGTGTCATTCTGCAGCAGCCCCCGGTGCAGCCGTGTACGCCAGACTAGCAAGTATTTCTAGGGACTCTAGTTGCGTGCAGCGCGGGCCTCCCACGTGCGATGTGTGAAAACCTGCCGGTGCTCCTTGGGCAGCCGGCGAGCTCCGGTGTTCCTGGTACTGGCACGCTCGTACGCCTGGACAGGCGACCAGAGGGGACAATGAAGCTGGTTCCAGTCAGCGTGCTCCTTCCATGCGAACGTCTTGAGCTAGCACCGCATCACAGACTAGCCCGGATGCTGACACCGCCTGGACTGCGCCGTACGGCCGTGCCGGAAACCACAGCCACATCGACGACCATAACCATATCCCACGAGGCGGCCGACTACTTCATCGACCTCGTGAGGGAGAGACCGGCTCTCTGGGATGTCGACAACAAGGACTACTCGAAGCGTGATATCAAGGACTCCATGTGGAATGACGCGGTGTCTCAGATGAAGAAGAACTGGCCTGCGTATGGGCCTTACACAGCCGGTAGGTGACCATCTATGTTTTCTTTTAACGCAATCAAACACTGCGGTTCTGTTCCTGGCTGATTTCTCCCCAGAACCAGTTATAGTCGCGGTTATGGAAGCTTGGCTCTCCCGAGATATCGGCAATGTTGAAATAGTTCCACCAAGGTACGAATTGGTCCGAAAAGACCGTGCTTCCCTTGGTAGTGTCGTTGCTGTTACAATTCAAAAACACATACCATTTGTCATGCTTCCTGAAGTAGCGGGAGTGGATGCTGTATTTTGCAAATTTATTTGCAACAGCACTAACATTATTATCGGCGGCAGCTACAGAAGCCCTTACTCTGGTTACGATATTTGTATCTGAAATTCAACATTTTTTCCAGTGGTACCGCTGTAACCTCGAATCATTATTATGGGTGGTTTTAACCTACCAGATCTCGATTACACCACCATGCATCATTATGCACTTATCTCAGGCGCGGTAGTCAATTTGATGATAAACTTTAACCTTCATCAAATAGTTCTAGATCCCTCACGCGTACAAGGCTCAGCAAAAAACGTTCTTGATTTGATACTTATCAGTGATCATTTCCCCTTTGATCGTGTTGCAACCTACATCAGTGAAGGGATCTCGGATCACATGATGCTAGTTTGTCAGTTACGTCTTGAGTTCTTAATAACATTGCAGGGTCCAACCACTACCGCGGAAACAACTTCGCAAAAGCAGGCGACGCCGTAATACTAACCCATCTTGCATATGAATACTATAGCTTTGCCGAAAGGGCACTGAGACCGATCGACAGACATAGATAATATTTGGCTGTTTTAAAGACGCTGTACGTTACTGTGACTTTGCTCCGCTAAATATCGAACGTGTAGCTGAAAATAACCCCGGAATCACAACAGACGTTATTCACACGCAACGTCAAGTAGAGCGGTATTCACACGGGGGACATCGGCGCGTATGGATGTGGTGAGGAGTTGAGCGACGTCAACTCTTGGATTCACGATTTGCATGTGCAGCAGGGAGCAGCCGAGAGGGACGAGTGAAGCGGCCCAGCTGCGGAGGCAGAGGGGGAAGGGCGGAAAAGGAAGGAAGGGGCGAAAACAATACCCCGTTGTGGGGTTGTATTGGTGTCTGGACATTGGAGACGAGAAAAAAAAAAACGAAGGGAAAAACAGACTAGATGCGCCAAAGGAAGGGAGATAAGAGAGAAAAGAAATTCAGAGGGGGAACAGCCAAAAAAAGAAAGACAGCAGCAGGCTGCACCCCTCGCATGCCACCAAAGGCCACATCTCACGGAGAAACAGGGACTGAACATACGGGCTGAACGAACGGTCCCCTCTAGAGTCCCCTCCTTGGTCGGCGTCGGCCACCGGAGCAAAACCGGAAGCTGCGTCGCCGCGAGCACTCTCGAAGGCGGGACGTGGACGCAGCTGCCGTCACTTAGGGACTACATCGCCCGTGTGAATACCCCTTAAGGAGGATACGTAGAGCTATCAAGACCAAAGGCGGAAATGAGTTGAAGGAGAAGTTAGCCAGCGCAGTAGAAAAGGTCAAGCAGGCCACAAAACAAGCGAAAGACCACTACTGCAATGCAACTTTTTCAAGCTTTTTGAAAAATAATCCACGCAGGTTTTGGTATCATTTTTTTAACCAAAGAATAGCGCCTTCCGGACGGTCTCTAGAAAATAAGGCCAATACTGCAAACATGTACAACGAATTTGTTCCTTTCAAGTTGCACTAAAGATAAAGGTGTAAGCCCTGGCACCTGCATTTTGCCGCTTATAAATATTAAACTTCTCCGAATTAGGGATGAGCGGGTTTTTAATCTTCTCAACCTAGATTTCAAAAAAGCAACCGTCCCGAATGCCATTCGGAATGACTTTTTAAAGAAGTATGCGGAATGGTGTACGAGATACCTCTGTATTATCTTTCGGAAGTCTATTTCATCATCAAAATTACCCAAAGATTGCAAACTGCAAAGATTATATCAATTAATAAATCAGGGCATACTGCTTTATACTCACACTGTAGACCAATCTCCCTTACAAGTGCATCATACAAAATTCTTGAACATATCATTCGAAGCATATAACCACTTTTATTGACTGAAATAGTATAGTGACACCTCACCAGCTTGGATTTCGACGCGGACTGTCAACTATTTCTGAGTAAAGTGAAGTAGTAAACGACCTCGCGCTTAGTATTAACAACGGTATCGAGACAGATCTTTTAATGCAAGATTTTTCACGGGCATTCGACTACGTATCACACCGTAAATGAATAGGAAAACTAGAAACCACTATCGGGGACAGAAAATTCCTTTCTTGATTAAGCGGTTTTTTTCACATTGTTCTCAGTTGGTAGTTTTTTCAGTATGTCGCAACCCAGAACAGTTTCCATTACTTCGGTAGTTCTGACGGATCAGTCTTTGGTCCACTGTTTTATCTTTTTATTGATCAACGACTTAACTAATCACATTAATTGTAGCATTAAATTATTTGCAGGCGACTGCATTCTTTACAGAACAATCCGTTTTTGTAACCGTAACAAAAAAAAAACCGTCACGCTGTTCTTACACTATGAACGGCGTACCATTAACGGACGGTAAACACCAGGAATATCTCGGTATCACGCTGTCTTATTATCACATCTGCTGCTTTACGGAAACTTTTCTTTATCAGGAGGCACTCACGATGAACACCAGCATCATCAAAACTTATGGCCTACATTACCTTCGTAGGGCCAGATTTAGAATACGCGAGCACAGTTTGGTTCCCCCAGTCACTAACGTCGCAAAGTTAGAGGCTATTCAACATAAAGCGTTGCGAATAATACATAACAAATACAAGCGCAGCGATTCTCCGACTTTGCTTGCAGATTCATCCGGCCTTGCCACATTATCATGAAGAGCAAAACAAGCGGATCTAAAGATTTTTTGTTCCAATTATTGCACCACCACTACAAAATAGATCTGCAAAAATACGTAATCTGCTCACAATCAGGACCATCGCGACACAAAAACTTAACACCCACGCAATCTAAGCGAGCATATGTGTCATAATGACACGTTCAAGCGTTCTTTCTATCCTCTCTCTATTAGCGAATGGAATCGTTTGGATCACAACATTACTATCACTCAGTCCCTGTCTTTCGCGTTGCAGTTGGAGCGTTTGGTGACCGCACAGTCTGATGTAAGCACAGCGAACTCTAGATAAGATTTTCACACCTTGTCATATAAGCGATGTTGAGAGCATTGTGAAGTTGTTACTGCGGTTCTCGATCACGTGGCTAGATATATCTTTTTGCCACAGCCAATTTGTCTCTTTTTGCCTACCTGTACCTTTAGATCAAGTGTGCTCCCTTTGAAGACGATGTATTCTGTTTAATCCTCTGTTTACAATGTATTAATTGCCCCTGCTATGGTCTTGTGAAAACACCGGCGGCACTTTAAATGAAGAAGTGACGGGACGGAATACCGCTGCTCTGAAGAGACCCCTGCCAAAGTAGGGAGCGCTTGTGCGGGCCGAGAAAAAGCTGGCCGCTCCTCTGAGGACTATGACGTCACCGCAACACTCCCCCAATGTGTGACCTTTTCGTCACTCAATCGGCGCTCGTCCCCTTCTCTGCCCCATAAGCTGTGCCCCTTGGTCATGCTTTTGTTCCCAGCCGACTTGAGCAGCATCTTAGAGCCATGAAGTTGATATACTTCAGAGCTGTCAAATGCAGTTGTCGCTAAGAACTGGGGCGGTGCAGGATATCATCTTTACCGCCAATAAGCTTTCTTTGATACCAAAGTAAATTGTCCATACCGTCTTTTGATGAGCCCCGTTCAATTTTCATGGCGATCGGCGGAGTCCTGAACAAGGGCCGCACTTCATTGCTCTAGCGGCAACCATTATTGCCACGGGGTACAAAACATATCCCTTCTCGATTTCCCCGTCGTCTCCCCTGTGTTATTCATTTCACATTGCACCACGGTCCAACTGTTAAAAAACAGCATTCGACAAAGACCAGTCCGGAAAATGGCGTACAGAGGCGCCGCGGAGGGCGGAGAGGCCGTCGCTACAAGAACGGCACTAAAAAAAATTGCGCTGGAAGTCACGTGTTTGTGCAAGGAATACTGGGAGTCCTTGGCCAACGGTGCAGCCAATATTAAGGTTTGGGGCAATGTCGTCTGCTGCATTCTCTGTTGCGCATGCGCAAGCGCGTCGAGGCGGCGCACAACTAGCGAAGGTGCGCCTTCATGTCTGGCTTCAAGAACATGACGTGACGGCCTGAGTTATTCCCTTCCTTCATTCTGCCCAGTATGTAGGAGGCCATTAGAGAATTGGCAGTTGCGTCTCGTAATTTTTTGGTGGTCCATTGGGTTCACCGGATAGCTCAGACACTTTAAACAAGGATGATTCCGTGATGATGAAGCAAGGTCTGCAGATGCAGAACGTCAAAAGGCGGTATATATTTACAAGAACAAACTGTGAGGGACAAAAGAAAACTCACACAAATAATCTGAGCAAACTGTAAATTAAAGGGGCTCCGAAACCCCTTCAGAGGGGAGCACATCAACTCACTCAATCACTGCATTTTGTTATGATGAAAGCCTGAGCCGAATAATTCACTTCTACATGCAGGGCAGAATCCACAATCACGCGCGAAAGTTGTCGAGCCCTTCCCGGCGATCTTTTCGTGCTCGCACCCTCCTCCGTCCCCCGCATCTGCGTACACAAGTTGAGAAGCGCATATTAGTTAGATTCATTCTGACTTCAGGCGACTACTATGGTCGCGGCCAATAAGCTGCGTAGCTCTGGCAGATCAGAAAACTCTGCTCCCCGGATGTGAGGCCCGCCGAGGAGCGCAGGCCTTCCGGCCTGCAAAAAGTTATGAGAGGAGAAGGAAAGGAGCGAAGACGCTGAAATTCGAATTTCGCTACAAATAAGTCAGCTCCTACAAAGCTCATTGAAAAATTCTTGCAGGACAATATTCGGCAAGCGACATGCTTCAAGATCCCAGACATACCGCAACTGTATTACAGCCCCTTTCAGAGCCCGTTCAATGGGAAATTCTCACGCAGAGAAAACACTCTACATGACCTTACCTTGTAAAGGAACATTGTACAATGCTTGTACTCGAATGCACATAGTCCTCGCCCTGACTGGTGTCCAATGCTTTTCTTGCGTTTGTATATGTTTCAGTGATAAAGAAGTTGGGGAGGTTAGGGAGACCCGCCCTAGACTTCGATAAACGAATGAAGTTTTAATACGAAATAGCCAGAGCCCCTCGAGGTTAGGCACAGCCTCGAATCCATAGCTTGGCTGCAAGGGAAACGAAAAAAAGAATAAATTCATGAACCCTCGCCACGCTGGAGTCCTTGCCCTCATCGCGTGATGTTCTCTCCTTTTCCCCTTTGCACCTGCATCCTCGTGTCCGGCATGTCGCCACCGCACCCACGTGCCGCTTCTTGAAGGATGGCGTGCCCATTTCTCTAACTGACAGGCCGAGTAATTTCCTGGCTAACGGCGGAAGTGTCGGCGTGCAAGGCAGGAAAGGATCCCCGCGACGCTTCGATGCTAACATAAATGCCTGCTAACGAAAGGGCCTTTTGCAAAACACTTCGCATGCCCGCATGTTTCCACGGAAGTGGTACACTATTCCGCTGGCATGGGAACACGAGCACGGATGAAGCTCATCATCATGATCATTACCAACCTGACTTCGCCCACTGCAGGGCAAAGTCTTCTCCGATGTCTCTTCAGTTAACCATGTCATTTGCCAGCTGCGCGCACCGTGTTCCCGCAAACTTATTAATCCCATCCGCCCACTTAACTTTCTGCCGTCTGCTGCTGCGCTTGCCTTCTCTTGGAATCCACTCCGTTACCCTTAAGGAACAGCCGTTATCTTGCCTTTGTATTACATGACCTGCCCCTCAATAAACTGAGGGGCTTTAGGTCGAGCGACGCCTCCTGTCGACAGCTACCCTTTTTTCGCGCCACACGTGTTTTCTTGGTGCTGGTGAGCTAAGAGCGCTATGAGTCAATGGCCGTTGTCGCGAAGCAGATTAGCCGACAATGACTTCAGCACTTTTGTGTGCACTCTACGTTTAGACCGGAGGAGTACAATGACCTCAAGCTATGGTAACTGAAAAAAACTAACTAACGAGGCCTTAATAAGGCGCGGCCTTACTGACTGGAGGGATGGAAGGAAAGACCGAATAGTAAGACGAGGCAAGGTATTATTGGCTATTTATCTGGATTTCGCGAATGATGCGCAGTGAACCTTAAAGCGACCGACCACTGTCCAAAAAGTGTCATGAGATTATGGCGGAAATGAAAAGATCGTGCCTCACATTTGGAGCATTGAGCACTGCATTATCCATGAAAAACGTATTTATTATTTTGTCATTGAAAATCGCATAAAAGCCATCTTGTGGTGAAAGCTGCCATTATTGGCGAAAGCTCTCTCCAGTGCGCCCTTCAATGAAAAGCAACACTCTCTTCACATCATTGACCATGTGCTTCTTGCTTTTGTCGTTAGATGGCGCCATAGTATTTTATTTCTGAATGAAATCCAACGCTCTCTTCATATCATCGACCATATACTTGTAACTTTTGTCACTAGATGGTGCAACCGTGCTTGACTCTTCTTGGATAGAGCGGCTACCAAGGATCACTAAAACTTTCGTCAGCGAGGCGTACAGAGTGCAAAACATAAGCCTTGAACGACAGCACTGTGTGTTCCGGAGCTCCCGAAGTCGCTGCGACCAAGAACGCAATAAATGGTGATAAAATCCAATGAGTTTAACTGCACATCCTTACACCCAGACAATTTTTAAACAAATGTTACGGCTAGATACCGTGCGCTCAGCCCGAAACACGCCTATAACCACAGAACGTGTCCTAGACAAGCATTTTGCCTTCTATGCATCACTGTGCCTCAAACAGTTTTGCGTGTAGAAACTAAATAGCCGCTACTCTATATCAAGTTACCTAATGCCTGGCGGTAGGGATTTATATAAGTTTTTTAGTACAGCACTTTTGCCGACATGCAGTCGCTATCGCACTCGTTGATCTTGGTTTCGAGCATCCCGATACATAAAAATTCGCGCATGTACTGATTGAAAACTTCTCTGTAAAAATTCTCGACATTCCTTCCAACAAAGCCGTTGCGGAATCCAGCGCCTTACAAAGAAAACGTTTCCTTTTGCGGAAAAAAAACAGGAGTGCTTAAAATTCAGCGTTCGGTCCCTTTGCCATAAGTTGTTTTAATGTGTTTGCTGAATGTGCTTTTAAATGGAGCCTGAAGTGACGCCGATTGTGTTCGTCGCTGTCGCAGCCTCTTTGTGTACGCTGTTCAACAACAAGCGGCGGACATACCGCAAAGAAAGGAAGAAAATCCGACCGAAGAGCGGCCACGACTCGGTCGGGGTCTACGTGGGAAAATGGCGCTTCTTCCGGTCCATGTCTTTCTTGGAGTCCATGGCGCAGAAGCGGGACCTGAGTGGAGCGGTGGACGAGGAGGCCATGGATAGAGAAACGGTAATCATCTTCATCATCTTTTGTTCCCCTGTCACTCGGCATGCCTCGAAGGCCTTTCCAACAAAGGCACTTTTTTTCTCCAAAGGAGCGAAAGC